>NW_005842614.1:110736-135631 GCF_000455745.1 Alligator sinensis | reverse complement strand
AGGGAATTGGTGAGGTTTTATTCACCAAGGCGCCCCCGGGGGTTACAAGAAATAATGGCCACAAGCTAGCAGAGAGCAGATTTAGACTAGACATTAGGAAGAACTTCTTCACAGTTAGAGTGGCCAAGGTCTGGAATGGGCTCCCAAGGGAGGTGGTGCTCTCCCCTACCCTGGGGGGTCTTCAAGAGGAGGTTAGATAGGCATCTAAACCCTGGGGTCATCTAAACCCAGCATTCTTTTCTGCCTATGCAGGGGGTCAGACCCGATGATCTATTGAGGTCCCTTCCGACCCTAGCATCTATGAATCTATGAATCTGTAGGGGTCACTGAACTTCTAAAACCCATGAGTGACCTTGGGGCCTCCAGTATCATGGCACTAGAAGTCAGGGTGCAGTGTGTAACAAGATTTGTGTCTTCCAATTGAGGTGGCTGAATGGTCACCCCCACATCCTTTCCAAGTATCTGAGCACCCCAGCATCTTAGCTGTACTTAGCATTTCCAAAGGGGTGGGGAGGATTCATTCCCATTTTACGGATGGAGGATTGAGGTATAAAGAGGCAAAGTGACCTGCCTAAGGAAGTCTGTGGCAAAGCAAGGAATCCCAGCAGGTCTCCCAAGTCTCTTAGTTATTGGACAGTTGTTTCCTCATCATAGTTTCATACATGAAAGACTGGTGCCTCCCACAACTGGGGAGGCACCATGGCGGTGAGTGGGGACCACCTGCAGCCACCCCCAGCAGTTTTGGAGGGGGGGAGGCAGGGGAGCAGTGAGCAGGGACTGCTCGCTGCCACTGGCATCCATGTCGGCAGCAAGGGGGGCGGTGAGCGCCCGCAGAAGCTGGCAACGTCTTTGGCAGCAGCCAATCTCATGGGGGGCACATGCCCCGCCCCCCGCCATACCCTCCTATGCATCGCCTATGGTTTTATAGTTGTTAGGGGCTGGAAGGGACCCTACAGATCATTGTTGCCATCCCCCCTGCACTTGGGCAGGAAAGACTGCTGGGGTCACATGACCCCAACAAGATGGGTGTCAAGATGCTTTTTGAAGATTGCCAGAGTGGATGACTGCACCACCTCTGGGGGGAGCCTGTTGCAAGCCCTCATCATGCTACTTGTAAAAAAGTTTTTCCTTATATCTGCCCTGTTCTTGCACAATGTGGGGGACATCCTGTCACAGTGTCTACATGCAGGTGTTACAGTGACACATTAAGCAGTAAATGCGCAGTTAGTTTGTCCTGTAGACAGGGATAGGAGAGATTTGTCACTATACAACCTCAGCCAAAGTGAGTTCTGGAGTAAGCTGGTGGGACTCCTGTTAACTTTTATATGAGGATAAACTGAAGCTGGTTGCTTTTCCTCCTGTATCTGGTTTCAATCATCTTAAATAAAAAGGGGAACAGAGCAGTTTAGAGCCTCAGTGGATCAGCTTCTTCACCTATGAAATACAATCATGGGCCTTAACTTGGTTGCAGCTGGCCAAAAACTCACTTTACACAAGAGTAAATGGTTGCACCAGGTGTAAGGCAATGGAGAATCAGGTTCAAGAGTACAGCGATTTAGAGCTGTAGATAACAGAATTATGTAAATCCCTGCCAGTGGAGGGCAGGGGGGGGAGGGGGGAGGAGAAGGAGAGGCATGCGTCATCTCTTTCAGTCTAGCTTTGAGCAAGAGTCTAAGCTTTGACTTGCACTTGACTCTAATTTAGGATTCATGGCAAGCAAATGCAATGTTTTAAAAAGGGAGGTAATAAACCCAAACACTATGCACTGAAATATTTGATGATATTTAAAAATCTTGATGAAAACAACTTGCCTGGATTTAAGTGGTGGAAGGAGAAATGGAAACCCATGATACTGAGCTAGTGCAATGACAAATGAATGAGATGTTTACTTTAGCTGTTCTGTGCTGCAACACTGATGCAAAGCTTAAGGTGGGTCAGTTGATTTGTGGTGATGGAGAACAGCCAATCAGCTCAGCTGTGGCAGTTAATCTTGTCCCTCCTGCTCTTTGCCCATCTTGTATATTTAGATAATAAATTCAATGGGGCAGGGACTGTCAGTTCTGATGGCTATAAGCAGCAACAGGTACAATAGGCCTCCCAATCATTGCAGCTCTTAGGGGCTATAATAATAATGATGACGCTGATTAAGTTTGAACATCTAAGCAGGTGAAAAGCTACAGAACAAGACCAGCCAGGAATAGAAAAATTCAAAAAACAATCATGTAAAAAAGGAAGCCAAGAAAGGATTGTTAAAAATCTCATGCCACTTCCCACTCTGTTCCTCTGTGTGCATGTTGCCTATTTAGATTGTACAATTCACTGGGCAGAAGCATTTCAGAGTGTTTTGTTGCGTGGTTTCATCCCATGCTCGTGGGAGAAGTTAGGGATGGAACAAGGTTTTGTGCAATACACATTTTCCACTATTTCTGCAGATTCCTCAAATCACGGCACAGCACATTGGCTGCCTTGCTCTGAGCTGGTTCCCTTTCCAAGTGAGCCAAGCCTCCTACACATTTTAGAGATGCATAAACTGCATACTCATCCTGGACCCAGACTATTTCCCACTAAGTCAATGGGGGTCTTTCCACCACCATCACCAGTAGGATTCCACCAGTTGATTCGGGGCCCAGGTAAATCCTTACCTATTACAAGAAACATGGGGGAGTAGGGAGATAAACAGATTGGATCCTGCGAACACACTTGAATATGAAAAATAAATTGTAATGGTCATAAATAGCACCGTCTTTGAAGCTGTCACAGACACGTGGGTGAATATGTTTTCTGAGGAATGTAAGTTTTGCCGTAGTGGAACAAACCTGAAATCCACCAAGTTCCAATATTTTGCCTTTGGCAATGGCACATACCAGATGCTTCAGAGGAAGATGGAAGAAAATACATAGTGCACCTGGCCAATTATGTAATTGTACACCAGCAGGAGGGAAGCATTCCTTTCTAACTCCAGCTGACAATCTGCTTCTGGGCTGCCGAACAGAGATGGGAGCTGCATGTGATTTCTATTCTGCTCCAGCTCGAGTGAGTCCACATTTCTGCTTTGGTGTAATGACTCTCCATTTACAAGTCTAACAAAAGGCAGGATATAGGATCTCTTAACAATACTTGAATGCAACAAAACTTTGTTAAAATTCATTTGGAACCTGTGACTATTGCGAATAATGTGGCTTTAACTGCAGATCAGAATAGGTATTTGTGCTTTAGATGTGCCATTTGGGAACAGAAGGAGAGATGAGCAAGCATAGCCAAGCACAGAAAACCTGATGTTGAGATTCTAGTTAAAACAACTGTCAAAACACCCCTTCGTCCCACTACAGCATGTGCACACACATACACACACACCCCCACCTTATACTGCTGCAAGCTTCACACTACAACTAATGACACCAAGGCCCAAAATAGCAGCAGTGGAGACCAGTGCATCAGAATCAAGAAACTTGCAATGGCTAGATTTGAGATACTGGATTAGCCAGCTAAAACACTGCATCTTCTCAGCAGGAGGAGGGATACTGGACCAGGCCAAGGATGACCAAGCAAGAGCATCCTTCAGTCATCACTACCATCTGCATATCCTGTGCTGCCACAGAGCAGATGGTAAGAAACCTGCCCTGAATCCTAGGACCTGATGACCCTGGTCAGAAGTAGCCCAGGTACTACATACTGCCGTAGCAGGTGAATTAGACTTGCAAGGGAAAGCAGTCTCTCCCAAGGAACTGCTGCCAATTATCAAAGTGCCTTGCAATATGAACCAGACCTGGAGGTGAGGCAGTGAATGAAGGCAGCAGATGCCAGGTGCTCCTTATTCAATGTCAAAAATATGCCAGTTGGTCCCATCCCTCCGCCTCCTGCATTACAATGCACATCCCTTACTCCCTTGGACTTTTTAGCCAAGATCTTCCAAAGTGCCCAGTTATCCTGGGCTCTTCAGTTCTTGGGGGCCCAAGATCCCTGAGTACCAGGTGGCTCCTGGTGGCCTCGGGCAAACTTTTAGTATCAGCCCCCACCTTTGCCAGAGATAATGATAATAATAATAATAAAAAAATCCATTATCAGGCCCCCTTTCTGTCTGGGCCCTGGGCAGCTGCCTAATTCGCCCGTGCCTGTGTCCAGTCCTGCTGAGTCCTCTTCCCAAGGGGTCTCTCTTTCTCTGGTTGAGGGCCTGAAAAATTAAGGCCTCCCTCCCTTTCCCCTAAACCACTAATCCCTGTCGAAAAGCTTGGCCTCCTTTCAGGCAGCACACGGGAAGGCAGTGGTGAGGCAGGAGCCAGTTACAGTAATGCTACACCACGGCGTCCCCGGGACGCGCGTGCCCCACACGCACAAACACACACATCTGAACTGGCAAGGCAATGAGCCCGGCATTTCTTGGCTCCTCCTGCCTGCCCATGGAAGCTGACTGGGAATGCAGACTGTGGGAGGAAACGACAATGTTCATTGTTTGGATTAAATATTTTTCTTGGCCACCCCTCTGTTGCTGAGGGCCTTTTATTTTATTATTTTTTTCCCCCAATTCCCTCCCCCCCGTTCTCTCTCACCCTTGCTCTCCCTCCTGAGGCACTAGTCAGGCACGCAGAGATAAAACCAGCTCTGAGAAACAGAGAGGACCCAGAGGGCAACGGTGCTGGACATAGCCCAAAACCCCTAACATGAAGCACAACACTCCTCTGGCCCAATGACCCTGAGGGCTTCTTGGGACCTAGCACTTGCCACCTGAAGGGACTGTGAATAGACTATATTAGGTGGCCAGGGTGAATGCAAGAAGTGAGCAAAATACATAAAACTGGCAAAAGACCCATGGGCCCATGTTTCCACAAGAGGAAAATGTGTCGGGCATGGAGGGGGGGTTCTGAAGAATCTTCCCCTGTGTGTCCACATCCTTCTGCTAGTACTGCTATGTCTTCTGGCTCTACCTTCCTGTACAGTAGGATTCAATCCTACTAACATCAACAGAAAGACCAGCATTTACTGCAGTGAGCTTCAGGTGAGGCCCTGCAACTTCTAGCCATGTCAGGCAATGGTAGGATAATCCCTGCTTGGCTTCCCATGTGAAGTGCTGAAGTGAGCCAGGGTAATGGGAATCTTTTGTGCATGGCCCCACAGTATTTTCATAGAGAGATGGGGGGTTCGATTCCCAGCCAGCTCAGAAAACTCTTTCATGGAATGTGAAGAAAACAGCAGGAAATAAACTCTCTCTGCCCCTCCACACTATAAACCCATCCCCATTTTCTCTGACATAGGAGTACCTGATCTTCATCTCCATGGGCCAAATCAAAAAGTCATTTCCCGGTCAGTACAAAAAAAGCTGCTGGCCCTAGATATATAACTATAGAGCAATCCGCAGCAAGACTGCCACTGACATTGCTCTTAATCCTGCCCCTTTGACACAGCTAATAGGGAGACAGAGCATCCACCTCTTGAAACCAGTCCTTACAAATAGCATCATGGGAGAAAGAGAGGAACCCTGTACATTAGAAGCAGTAGTGGGGTGGTGCCAAAATCATGGACATTGCTGGCATACCTGATGTGAGGTCTGGGCTGGCTTTGTGAACTCCGTGCATAAGAACAGCCTGTTGGGTGATACCCTGGGTAGAAAAGGAAGGTGGAAAAGTTTGCACCTCCACTTGGGTGTGTCAGCAGAGTGAAGGGGATACTTGGAAAATGGGACCACACAACAGTGATGGGTCCCAGCTGCAAATATCTGTATCCTGATTTTAATCGAATCTTGGCCAGAATTTGGGAGAAGCATGTTTTGTCTGAACCCAGGCTTTGACTCCAGTGTGCTTCCACTGCAAAGGTCAGCAGGTTTTACACACTGGGCTCCCAAATGAGGATGCATTGTTTTGGAATGTCTCCACAGAGATGCAGATATAATAACTGTATTCTCTCTGGCTTCCTTCTCTTTAGTGCTGTAGCCCTACCATGCGGTGCTATGGGGGAGAGAAAGTAGTCTCTGTCATGGTCATGACGTGATACTGCTCAAGAGCAGGATGAATGAGTGCATAACTTCAAGATGTTGGTGGGGACATGCTGTAGCAATTTGGTGGGGTATGAAGTAGGAGCCTGCTAGTGCCCCTCTATAACATAGCCATGACAGCAGCATTTCACCCTGATGATGAAATATAACCAAATCCACATGGGTTTTGAATCATGGTTAGGCTGGGAGCCTTACTAGGTGGCCCCAATTTCCAGCAGGAGGCAAAAGGTTGGATGTCTCCTCTGGGAAGGCCTGTGCTTGTGACATAGTTTTGGATAAGAATCAGCACAGTATTCGGTCAGTAGAAGGCAAATGCAGGGCCTGAAGCTCCATACTCCTTGTGCTCCCACTGATATCAGTGGCATCTCTGGGGATGTTGAGTATACAGAATTAGGGTTCTCATTAACATCTGTCCCTAAATTCTGTTGTTAAGCAGAGTTGTGCTTCCCTTCACAGTGCTCCAAGAATCTTGTATGTCCCTCACTTAGTATATTGCTAGAATAGGACAAAGGGAAGCATCCCTGGACTGCCCAAGGTTTTGCAACAAAACCATCCCAACTCCTTCTGCCCTAGCCTGGCCCCTGCGCAAAGGAGAGAAGAAACCAGAATAGGAAAAGATTAGCAAGAGGAGCTTCACAAGAAGATGCCAAGCACAGGGTGGCTGGTGTTCCTGGCAACAGTCATTGCTCTCAAAGACAAGTCTCCAGGGCTCACTGCTTGTGTGCTGGTGTTGTGTGCGTGCGTGTGTGTGTGTAAGGAAACACCAGAGCTTTGTACTCCAGCAGCACCAGCTTGAAATGCTGCCCTCAGCAGCCTTCCTCTTGCCATGGGTTCAATCTCTTGCCAAGTCCTTTGCGCTGAGTATGTTACAGGATAGAATGGGTTATGGAAAACAAGCCCTTGAAACCACAAGGGCCTCTTGACCCACTTGTATTTGGTTTCTGCCAAGTTCTTGTTACAGATCTTTAAAAGAAAGAAAAACAGTGTACAAGGCTGGAGAAGCTGAAGATATTCATTTTGGATTAGCAGTTGGCTTGGGTTGGGGAAAGTTGCAGGGTGTTATTTGTTATCAGAAAAGACTAATTGATTTTACTTCAGCCACGCATTTTAAGTGTCCATTGGCTCCTTCCATCTATCTGCTAGATGAGAGGAAGTGAACAGCCAACAGGGAGACAGAGCAAGATAGTGAGAGAAACAGGCAACCAAGAGACAGACAGAGGGAGCAAGGCAAGGTGACAGAGATGATCACGACCAGGTGAGAACCGGCAGGTGACACTTGGGACTAAGGATTCTGAATGCCTGTGTAGAAATCATCCAGTGTTGTATCTCAACATCAGGATGTGCAGGATGCAGACCCGTAGCAGATGTAGTCTGCATGGTCAAAGAACAGGCTGGGAGCCAGGGATGGCAGGCTCAGCTCCCAGCTCTGTCACAGGCTTGCTGCAGGAATTCAGGCAAATAAATTTACCTTTCTGTGACTCCACTTTCTGGTTTTTGTACTATAAGAAAGGGTAAATGGGAATGTCTGATTTACCCACTTGCCACCATTGACTGTTTTCCACACCTCTGGTGTAAACTGAGCGGTACTTTCTTTTAACTGTCTCAGCCCATGGCATTCCAGCCTCTGGGCCAGAGTCTGGAGAGCTAGGATCTGTTCCTAGATTTGCCACTGGCCTGCTATATGACCTTGGATGAATTACTTAGTTTCTGTTTCCTTTCCTACTTCTTGTCTGTCTCATCTAAGAAGGGCCCTATCCTGCACAAGTACAATACAAGGAACAGTGAGGTGTTAATGCTGCTCCTGGACTCACAAACTACTCCTGGTTTTCCCTTACTCTAGAGAATACTCCTTGCAATAAACATCTACCCTGGCTTCAGCACAACTGTGCTGTGAGGGACCAGCACCAGCACCCCCACGAGGCAGGTGCCTGTAGTTAGGAGTGCGTTTCACCAGCTCTCACCCCTGCAGGCATGCGGCCAACAAGCTGTGAGCTGATCCCCTAGGCTGTCAGCTCCAGAAATGTTTTCAAGGCACAGTTTGCCAAACAGGATGAAGTAGAAGGTCATGACTCTTAGGCACTAGTTACTAACAGGTTTGATCCTCATAATTCCTCTTGGGGTGGCTAGGCTGGCTTTGCTGTGCCCATTTGAAACATTTAGGTCAACATTTTCTAGCCTTGCCTATCATTTTGGACTCCTCAGTTTCCAGGTGCCAGCTTGAATGTGCCATGAGTTTGATTTTCCAAACTACTTTTCAATCTGAAATCTGTGGGGGCTGCAGCTATTCAGAGATTGGTACCTTGGTATTTCCAGCTGGGCAACCAGAAATAGTGATCCCCTAAATCACTTTTTAAGTAAATGAAAAAAATACCTGACTGAAGCAAGGGAGGGAAAGAAGTGGTAAATGCAAGAGCTTGAAATAGAGGACAGGAATTATCGACTTTCATGGGGAAAAAATGACTGTCACAGAAAGGTGTGGGCAAACTGAGAAGGCAGGCAAACTGGTACGGCCAGAGGCCCAGGGAGGAAGCTAGTGATTTCTTGCTTTCAGACCTATGCTTCATCTACTGCTATCCATACTCTTGAACGGCCCCTCCTTGTAATTAGAGCCCACACTGGCTGCTCAGAGCAGAGGAAGCCAGTGGTACCCCTGCCCCTTTCACAACATAGGGAAATACACTTCTGGTCTTTAGGGCCTTTAGGGCTAGGGACAGACATTCAGAAAGCCTAAGGCTGAATTGATTCACTCTTCTGCAGGTTAGTCTAACCTGACTAGGCTGAAGTGCTTTGAAACTGGACAGACATTCACTCTGGACTGAGGAAATTCAGGCACATGCCTGAAGTGGCTCAGGCTAGAAGCCAGGGGGTGCTAGAGCAGCCCTCCCTTCTCTTCTGCAGGGAGCTGGGCTGAGTGGGGCAAGGCCAGGCCGGGGCAGGACTCTCTCATTAGGGAGGTCTGCCTGCAGGGTCCTGGGCTTTTTCCTGCTGGCTGCACAAGGGGCAGGAGTGTTGCCAGCCCCCCGCCCTGGGCTAGCACTCTGAGGCAATGGGGGAGGGCAGGGGGGAGAGAAGTGCAGTGCATGCATCTGTTAATGATATGGAGCTTTTCAATCTGCCTCCCTGCTTCATCATACTGTCTGCAGCAAACTGACAGGCAAGCCAGCCAGCTGGGGGCTGATAGTGATAACAGTCTTTATCACCTGATTAGCTAAGCAATGGCCTCTCTCCATTACTTCAAACTTCTTAAACAGCTTACTGGCTGACCTCTTGATTAGCTCCAAACAGCCCTAAGCAGTCACTGTTCTGTTTGCCTGCCCTAGTGAAATTGGAGAGAAAGACACACACACAGACACCCCTCGGCTTTAGACAGTATACTACATGCCTAGGGTCTGTGTGGCTGGGGTCCATGCTGTGGTAGATGAGAGGGAGGGGGGATTTCCTGCTTGAGCACTGATGGTGGGGAGGAGAGGGCAGGGGGAAGCGAGACAGAGCCTGCTATGTCTGCAGTCTGCTGGAGCCTTACACAGCATTAGCTAGCATACCACATGCTGGCTATGGTCCATGTTGTGGCAGAGAGGAGGAAGGGATCCCTGCCTAAGCAGTGAGCGGTGAGGGGGCAGAGGGAAAGGGGCAGAGGGAAGCCAGCAGACCCTGCTGTGACTGCAAGTCTCTGCCAGAGCTCTGGCCAGGGAGCAGAGAGGAGGGGCCAGCCATACCGTGAAGCAGAGAGCCCCGCCCAGCCCAGAGAGCATGCCGGGATAATGGGGGACTCTGATTCAGCTTGAACCAGCAAGGGGTCTGGGACATACAGTGCATAAACTAGTTTGAGCCAAATCAGTTAAGTTTGATACTACATTGAACCAGGTGTATCTCAAACTGGTTTCAGCCATTTTCAAACTGAAAATGTGCAATGAACATCTGTTCTGTTACAGGTTTAAACCAGTTTCTGATCACTTAAACTGGTTTATGTGTAATGTCTGTCCCTAGCCTAGGAGATATCACAGTGGCATTTGTTCAACTCAGCTGATTGGTCTCTACTGATGTGCACTGGCTTCGGATGATAGGCTATTCATGTGAGGGAAAAGGTCTAAAATCTTACCTTTTACATTATAAGAAATAAATTTAGCTTAGCTTTGGCATTTCAGATTCTTAGGACTGGGCATATTCGTAGTGCTTAAGATGCAGATCTGTGAGCAGCAGTGGATAGAAAGTGAAACAGAAGATGACACAAAAGGAGCTTGGCAATGTCCATATCAGATGGTGACTGAGTTACAGAAATGGGTGAGGAAGAGGCTGGGATAGAAGTACATTTTTGTTCTCAGACACTAACCCCCTCTTCCTTATGCCTTCAGAATCTGGGAGTTGCCAAAGAGCCCTCTGATAGTGCCTCAGCTGCTCAGGGGAGAGAATGGAAAAGCATTCCCCTGTGCACCAACACAAGCACATTTGGCCAGCAGCGCGGGTCAGGACAGGACAGGACAGTTGACACACCCTAATGCTAGGAAAATTGTTGCAGGGTGGCTTTGATAAGTCTTGTTACCTACACAGGTGTCAGAGCATATAGTAAGCAGCTAACTACATTCAACACTGTTCCATCTGCAGTGCTGGAGAGAGAAGGATGTGATAACGTGTCCCAGTTTGCCTCCCAAGGGCTCTGTTAGGTGATCTAGAGCAGCGGTCCATTGACTCCTGGGGGTCCACAGACTGTGTCTAAGGGGTCTGCAAAAGATGACTATAATCAAACAAAATTATGTGAATATCCACACTTACAATTTAAAGGGGTCTGCACCTCCATTTGAAATTTCCAAAGGGGTTTGCAAATGAAAAAAGGTTGAAAACCACCGGTCTAGTATGGGAATGGGCAACCCATACCCTGCAGGCTGGATTCAGCCTGTAAAGTAATTGCATCTAGCCTGTGAAGGCACAGGGGAGTTGCAATCCTCTACTTTGCCCCATAGCATTCTTGCCCCCCCTTCCTAACACCCCACAGCAGGCTTTGCTTCCTGTCATGCTGAATTTGACCCTCCCCACCAGCAGCATAACTAAGGATGGGTGACTGGTGCATGAGCCAGCCTGGAAGCAGGGGCAGGGAGGCAGCAGAATGAAGACAGAGGGGCTTGAGGCTCTGGCACCTTAGCTGTCACTGACTTAAGGGTTTTACTTTGTCCCTGAGTATATAAATCAGCAACAGCTGCCACATTAATCCCATATCTGCTGCCGCCTCCCTCTGCAGCAGAGGCTATTCCCTGCTGGTCCAGGGCACAAACACTATCAGGGACACCTCTGCTCTCCACTACCATTGAGGATGGGAGTTGGCAGTGTGCAGCAGAGGTGGCAGTAGGCAGGTTGGGCAGTGTGGAGGGGTATTGTGGAGGAGAGTGGCAGCTTGCAGCAGCAACTGTGTCACAAGAGGTGGCCTGCTATTCTAACAGATTGCTGAACCCTTTTCTGGAGAGGTGGCTGTATCAGCTCAGCCCAGCAGAAGATGACATGCTCACTCACATTTTTTCTCAGTACATGCTAATGGTCCAACAAGTTTTGTGGAACAGGGTGCTAATCAGTTACACTCTCCAACCAGGGTCCTGGCTCCTTCAGGCCACTCTGTCTCTATTTATAGGTTGAATGAAGCACTACCAAGCTGCTAATCCCACAGACACAGAAACCAGCCGATGCGCTTTCTTTGGGGGCTGGACTTGATCTTGCGAGGTCCCTTCCAGTCCCTAATGTCTATGAATCTAATGTCTAATGTCTATGAATGTCATATAGCATTGCCAGGAATGGTAACCTGGCAGAGCTGGAGGTTGATGCGCTGCTACATATGACAGAACAGAACCCAGCTCACTCTCCTATAGTTGTTTCAGTCCACAAGTGAAGGACATGTCATGTGAAGATAGGGAGTTCCCACCCCTGCAAGGTGCTGAGCACTTTCTACCCCTGTTGATTTCTCCAGGAGTTGAGGACATGCTACATATCAAACATTTGACCCCTTCTTGTATTTATATGGTGATTTTCTGGCTATAACTACATTCAAATCCATATTTCCAGTGGAAGATCCAGCTCCTGCATCCTCCGCCATGCACATGGGCCCCCCAGGACCTTATTATTAGCAGCATTCTCTGTCACCAATGTCTGAGATGTGAACCATACATATCTGCCTGCAGCAGACTTCCACTCTTCATCCAACCAGCTTCAGGTAGAAAACAAAAGGAAATGCAGTTCATGCCACTGGCTTTTGTTTTTGTCCCAGTGGTGACACATCTCTTGAAATGTTTGATCACCAGAACAACCCTGAGAGACCACCACTTGGTTCCAGCAAGCATCCCAAGGGAGCACATCGCAGAGTTTTGCTCTCATTTGCTTCAGCAGAACACAAGCCATAGGTTTTAGAGTGGTCACCATCGCATTTGTAACCACATATGGAGGACAGATATCAAGGGGCTGGGATGCTACAAGCACTCCTGACCTTGCAGGTAGAGGAGAGAACAGACCCAATATGGTAGCAGGTGAGCTTGTAAGCATCAAGGCATAGCTTTTTGAGGAGGGGTCACAGTGAAGTTCCAGATAGCTGTAGAGTTCTTGAAGGCAGTACTGACAAGCACAAGTGGATGTATGTGCTCTTCACTGTCCTGCACCAACTCATATGTTTCACAATGGGGAAGCAAAAGTTTCCCTCAGTGTTCATAACCTCTGCAGGCAGAATCCAATTGTGTCCTATTAAAGGACACGATACATTCTTCACTACTCATTCTAATGTTATTGCCTCAGCTGGTCTTCCCATGAGATATACTGAAAGTTTCTCATGGTGTGAATTGCACTGATCTGGGAATGAGTCTGAGCCACCCAGCACAGCACAGACACTCATTGCAACACAGGGCAGCAAGAACTCCTTGTGTTACATACAGCTGTGCTATGATCAAGATTTGTCACCACTGGCATTTTCTCTTCTGCCCTCACAGTTCATGTAACATCACATCTGTTTGCTGCTATGTAATAGTCAGCCATGGTCCCCACACCACCTGTGCTAAGCTCATATCTACAGTGAGACAGATGTAAACTGAAAGCTCAACATACAATTGAAGTCAATACACTGGCACCCCTCTACACAATCCTGTCTAAAGAAAGGAAGCTAAAGTGAAGGCAACCATGGATAATGCTGTTTCATGAGAGAAGGTTCCATGGCAGAGGCCTCCATACTCATCTTTTCCATGCAAACCTTGATTCGGCAAAGCTTAACTTTCAGTATGTGCTTCAGCCTCACTGACTTTAACTGGACTGGAACATGTGCTGACAGTTAAACTCTTGCTTAAGTGCTTTTCTAAGATGTGGATTGTAAGATTTTGGTGCAAGGACTGTCCTTACTGGAAACAATGCCAAGCATAACAAGGCCCTGAACTTGGCTAGTATCTCCACATGCTACTGTATTAATATGACATTTTGCAATTACTGCACTTTTGTAGATAGGTAAGGGATAATAAGTGATTAACAGATGCTATCAGCTTTTGTTTTAGTGATGGTTATAGGTGCATCAGTGGGAGGGAACAAAGGTTATTAGCAACCTAATGTCCTTACCATCTCTGGACCAAACTGCCGCAATGATTAAGCATTTGCTAGAATATCTATTAATGATGTATTAATACCAGATAAATTACATCTACATGTACCATTCATACAAATTTAATTATTGTTATTACTTAATAAACCCCATTACAACTACCATGAGCTTGAGAGTGGCTGGAGTCCACTCCTCCTGCTGGAAGGCCTTAGAGCTTCCTACCAGTTTATATTAATGGTCTGCTCAAAGCCTCCATAATGGTATCTTCTCCAGCTGTGATGATCCCACAGCCTGGGGGCGCACAAAGAGTTTCATTCAGGCACATCCCCCTGCAGAGCTGCTGCAAGCAGCCAAGTCTCCACGTGTTACTCTAGGGCAAGCGTGACTCACGGGCTGGCTACCTAAAGTTTGTGTCTGGAATATGTATAAGTCAAGCAGGAGAGAGACAATGATAAAAACAGGGCCAGGATTATAGAGAATTTGAGGAATGTTGGCCCAGATGGATTGAATTAGGGACTGAAACAGTGCTAGTATCCACTCTTAACCTCAGAGACACTCCATACATGTAGGCACATGTATACACACCTCTTGTTTGCTCACGCTCATGCAAGGCTGCTAAGGATCATAGATCCATACATGATAAAAAGAGCCTTACAGAACCCTTTGCCAAGTAGCTATTCAAGCTTCCTGGGAGTAAAACCCTGATGTCAGTGGTAGATCGGTAGCTACATTGTAACTACCTGAACTGGAACATGGGCCACGGGTGACACCACATCTTCCTGTGTCAGGCTGGTGATCATTTGACCACCCAACTACTTATCACAGCTATTTCGTGACACAACAGCTTCTTTCCAAAGAGACCAAAGACCCAGGAAGCAGTATGGAGTGTTAAGGAGCTCTTGACATGCAGCATCCAAACCATAGGGAGACCCAAGACTTGAGACTTGAAGCTCCTATAAGAGTAAGCCAAGCAAGAGATCCAGTTCCCTCCTTTTCCTAGAAAGAACGCAACAAGAGGGTCGGCTTCAGTGCTGCAACACAGAGCTCCTACTGGACATCTCCATGGAGGGAGTGAGTCAGCACATGCCAGAATAGTTTTATGTAGGCAAAATGCCTTTGTTAAGTGCTACTTTATGAGACACATAGGCACTGATACATGGGGTTAGCCTGCTATCCATTAAGTCTGGTGTCCTGTCTCCAGGAGTACCAGATGTCTTAATGGGAGGTGCCAAATCCACTCTATGTCACTGGGGGAGGAGGGAGTGTGAGGGGTACATCATCCTGATTCCAGCTGGCAGTGATTTCTTCCCTCCAGAGGCCTAAGAATCAATAGCCCTTTTAATTGTATCCTTGCTAGTGGTGACCTGCTGACTTGGGGCCAGAGCAGATGCACTGGTGCAAATTCAGAGTAACACTAATTTTCCCAAAGGATTCATTCTGTCTCTCTAATGATGTAATTCAGATAAGAATCTGGTCCCTTATTATTACCAGTAATATTTAAGGCTTTTGGTGGGGGGCATTTGTCTCAATAATAATCCTACAGCAGTGAAAACCACTGGTTAATTATAGTCTCTGTGTGTGGTTTCTTAAACATTTTCTCGGTTACTCTGCAGGCTGGCTGGAGATTGCGAGTATCACCTTGTTCTTGTGTAATGAAAGAGGGTGAATGGGAGCATCCAGCTGGCTGTCACTGAATCATGTAATGAGGAGGCACAGAACGTACTGTGAATGAACAGTTCCCATAAGCAGTTTAAGTGGGTGACTGTCCATGACCACAGTTCTCACTGAAACAGCTACAAACATCCCAAACACCTGCTGTGAGAATCGT
The DNA here is from genome assembly GCF_000455745.1 of Alligator sinensis. Lineage (NCBI taxonomy): Eukaryota > Metazoa > Chordata > Crocodylia > Alligatoridae > Alligator > Alligator sinensis. Next base: position 120,265 of record NW_005842614.1, on the reverse strand, counting down.
TTGTAACAAGAGGCTGATTCCTGGCCTTGTTACAGCCTGTGTTGTATGAGAATGCCAGGGTCCCCATCAGTGAGGGTAAAGAGCTGAATACTGCTCTCAGATCTGTGCATACCACTTCCATTGCCTTCAACAGGAGAATACAGTCAGCATTCACCCAGCATTACTGTGAGCTGATTTCTGCACAGAGTGGTGAAGGCAACCTCATGGATTTCAACAGAAGTTATGCCCAAGTAACTGAGAACAGAATTTGGATCACAGTATTCAAATAGAACTTTACATGGGGCCTGTAACTTTGTTACCTACAATTTACAAGTGAACTAACAAAGCACAGAAATCTTACCTTACTTACCCAAGCCCACACAGTGAGTTGGTGTCAAAACTACAATAGGAATCCAGGAATTCCTGACTCCTGGTCCTGTGTACAAACCTCTAGCACGGGGGTGGGTAAAATATGGCCCACAGCCAGATCCAGCCTGTCAACTGACTGGACGCAGCCCGCAGGTGTGCGCCTACCAATTGATTGCATCCAGCCCACAGCTGCCCCAGTGACATTCCATATGGGGCTGAGCCCTGCCCACTCCCAACTCAGGCCAGCATGCACAGCTTCCTAGCAGGGCTGCTCCCAGTACAGCTTCTCTTCCTCCTGCCACGGATGCACCACTTTGGGCAGCAGATAGCACAGGGAAGGGCGGCAGACTTGGGGATGTGTGCTGGGCACTACATGCCCAGCCAGGTGTGGGGAAAGCTGCAGCTGAGCAGGCTGATCTCTCCTCCTGACTCAAACTAGGAGCTTATCTCCCTGCACCTTCCAGTGTACCTCCTCCCTTCCCTCTCTCCCCCCTTGCTGCCATCTGGTTTTCTAATGATGCCACAGGATTAAATGTTCTATTGGCCCTTGAGAGGCAGAGCACACACCGTCCTAACATGTATTCCTGATGAGCTCTCAGGATGCTTTTCATCCCTTGCTCATTGCACTATGTGCCTCAGCACTCTCTGGATAGGACGCTTGGCAGAGACAGTGAGATAAGAGTCAGATGAACAGCAAGATTAATGAGAAGAGAAAGGAGGAGACATGGAGTAGTCATTCTCTTCCAGCGCCGGCCACATGATAAAGACAGGTTAGAGTTATTCTAATGTCATCACAGAGAGACTAGAAATCTCCAGCAGAAAATTTGGAAACTAGCTCTCCCTAAAATTGCTCCATCTGGGGGTGGACACCTTGGAGTCTGCACTCAGCTAGAACTCCTGCACCCCACCCTACAGTGACCCTTACGGGGAGAAACTGAAACCGCAGCTAAAAGGGGTTCCAGCACAGCCAGTGGTTGGGGCCCAACTAAGTTACATCTTGCAAAGGATACCGAAACAAACTTCACAAAGTTTTTCAACCATATAAATAAAGAGCAGGTAAAAAAGTGCTGGGGTCACAATGCAATGAAGATAGGGGAGAGGTTCAAGATAACCTAGCTATGGCCCAAAAGCTAAATGACTGCTTTGACTAAAGCGCCAATAAGAACAAAAGTTAGGCAAGGTAGTTCATGAAAATGAGGATGTGGAAATGGGAATTACTACAACTGAGATGAGAGCAAACCTCAAGGAACACAGTACATTCAAGGCAAGGGGACCTGAGAGTCTCCATGCCAGAAATTTAAAAGGACTGGCACATGAAACTGCAAGTCCAGAAATCATATTTTTTGAGGGGGGTTGGATCAGATGACCCTTGAAGTCCGTTTCAACCCTATGATTCTGTTAAAGGTGGTACCATTGGACTGAAGTAATACTATATTAGAGAAAGGAGAAAACAGCAATGCAGGTAACTACAGGCCCATTAGTTTGACCTCAGTAGTCAAACAAGACTTCAGAACACATTTGGAAGAAAAGAAACATTAAAGCAATTGAATGGAAAATGGGATAAAATGCAATATGGGTTTATGAAAAGTAGATCATACCAGACTAACCTGATATCTTTCTCTGATAAGATAACTGACTTTTTAGACAAAGAAAAAACAGTGGGTCTAATCCATCTGGACTCAGTAAAGCATTTGACATGTGGCCACATGAAAAATTCTTAATAAAGTTGGAGAAGACTGGGATTAGTGAGGAATGGAAAGGTAAGTCAAGACTGGATAAAGGGTGTTGGAAAGGGGAAGCAAAAGGCTGGAGAAAGGTTACTAGCAGTATCCCTCAAAAATCAATCATGGGACTGATCTTGTATAATATGCTAATCCTGCGACCTTGAATTAAAAAGAAAGACTGTGCTAATGAAATCTGCTGCTGACAAAGTTGAAAATATTTTCAATACAGAGGAGACCAAGGTATCCCACAAAGAACTGGCTGACCTTGAGATCCAGGAAAATAGAAACTATAAGAGCATACACTGGAGTACTTACAACAAAAGCTTCTGCTGTAAGACAGAAGCCTCTCAGTTGGAAACAAGTGAGGTGGAGAAGGACACAGGAGTGCTACCTGACTTCACTGTGAGAAATAGGGATGAAAAAGCAAAAGAAATCCAACAACTGGAAGCTGAGCTTATGACAATGTTTTATAAATAGAGCTGGAGTGACTTGATGGCGCAGGGGATACGTGCCTGCCTCTGACAACGGTCAGCACCAGCTACGTAAGAGGAAGGCGTAAGAGTCCCACAACAGTAGAGATGGGAAAATCTGTCCCACCCCACCTCTACTTTAGGTCTTGTCCTGGTCTCTAATCATAGAAGTAGGGTCGGAAGGGACTTTGTAGATCTTCAAGTCCGAAATCTAGAGACCCAGTTAGTAGTTCTCCTGTATACTGAGTCATGAGGTTTAACAGTCATGAAGCAAAATGTGTGTGACCTTGGATATATATTTAAGCCATTTTTAACCAGTACACTACTTTCTTGAGATCTAGTAGCAGAATCACTCTTGCCCCTCTGCTCAGTCAGACCTATCACCTTTGGAGTCAGGAAGGAATTTAATCTTTGATCAGATTGGTATAGACTGTGGGGGGTTTTGCCTTTCTTTGAGGGGGGGTTCTCTTCCTGGGGTCTCCCAGGGGTACATTAACAACTTTTGCAGCCATGGGATGTTGGCTGCCATGGCCCCTGCTTTACCTGTAGCAGGTGAAGGTGTTATGTCGTGTCAGGGTTGACTGCATAGTTTTGCTAAGAGGTTAGACAATGGATTAGCATACAATGGTTTGGATAGGAATGATCCTGCCTCAGGCAGGGGGTTGGACTAGATGACCTCTAGGTCCCTTCCAGTCCTACTTCTCTATGATTCCGATTTCATTGAATGTCCTGCTTGTGCTGCTCTGTGCCAGGCTAGCATCCCAAGAGATTCAAGTCTTCTATTTATTCACAAACCTCAATCATACCAGCTTCCCTCATGCCAGCCTTCTCTCTTACAATGCCTCATCCCTGACACAAGCCTTCATGGCTGTGTAAAACTGCCAGCTGGAATTAGCAGGTGTCACTCAGGTGGGAACTGGAACCGTCAAGCTCAGAACTTGATCTCGTGGGCTAGAGGGCAGGGCCCTAGCCCAGCACTCAGGAACCCTGGGTTCTACTTCTGGCTTTGACACTGGCCTGTGAGATGATGTTGGGCAAGTCTCTGTGCCTTAGCTTCCCTGCCTGTAAAATGAGAATAATGACAGTTTGAAGTTTCTGGATGAAACATGCCATGTAAGAGCTGGGTATTTATAACACACCACGCAACAGCCATAAGACAGCAAAAACACTGTTACAAGCTCAGCCTAACCCTAGAGGTGTCAGTCCCTATGTTCCTGAGTGTCTTTTTAAAATACGCCTCAGCCAGGATGAATACAACAGTCTCCAACACTGAGCTGTGACCACTATTCCTAACTGGAAGGTCCACCTACCTTCCTCATCTCATCCACCAGTTTAGTTTTGCCTCTTAAAATGAAAAATTCTTTAGGGCAAGGAGTGTTTATACAGCCGTATCACAAAGGGGTCCACCTGGATAAAAAGTTTTGGGAATACTACAGTCCTATTATTTAAGAGATAAATAATAATCCTGCTTGCAATCCCCTTAATGGAGCTTGAACATTTTTTCAGCAAAAAGCTTTTCCACTGAAAAAATAGGATTTCACAAAAACAAACAAACAAATAAAATAAAGATTATTGATTAAAATATTTGAGTTCTTATTTGAGATGTGAAAAATTATCAGGTTTGAAGCTTTTTCCCCCTGCAAAGTAAACCTGGATTTTTTCATGAGAAATCTATCATTTCCTGCCAAAGCAGATTCCCTTCCTGCAACTATCATTACTAATTAGACCAACTTTAATTTAGTTTTTTTGTATTTCACTGCCTCATAACACAGTGCCCTTGAGTGTTAAACTGTGACTCAAATACTGTGAATAGTATTGTGAATAGAACTAGGGTTGAGAAAATAATTTGCAATCAAAAAGGTGGTCAAAACACTTTTTTTTTGGCAAAACTTCACAACGTTGTTTATTTTCCTCTGGTGAAAGTTTAAAATATCAGCATAAAATAATCATTGGAGTTCTCAATTTTCAATTTTTTTTCAAACATTCCTAAAAATGAATATTGTATTTGACAAAGGCAGACTCTTTCATTTGCCAATTGTCTCCAAAATGTTTATAATTTTCTCATCTCTGGTCATAATTCAAAATAAAGGGCTAAATACTTTCTGCAAAAAAATCTTAGTCGTGATATTATTCAGGAACAGTTTGTTATGAGTATCTGATAATGGGAATTTGACGAGTTTTGATTAGGTACATGGATCACATGGGCCTGTTTCTGGCCCTGGCCTTCTTAAGCATTACTCTGGAGTTTCTGGTTAAACAAATATTCATATTTTGGATTTGGAATTTATTTTCCTGGATTATTGCTATCACTTACACTATTTGCTAGAATAGTCTGAAACAGCCAGTCCCAAAGGAGAGCAAATGCAGGCAAAGCAATTCAGTTAAAATATGTTTGGCAGTCTTGGACCCATTCTACGGCGAAGCATCATCTTGTAATTTTATTAATCATCAGACTAGTCCTGGCCAGAGACACCAGGCAATGTCAAAAACAGTATTTTATAATGTTGTATGGTGCTCCAGATAATGTAAGGTTGCACTTAAACCTGCGCTAATTCCTGTGAGATAGTGTGCTGCATGCTCATGGGGCTACTTGTCATTTTAGTACCTACTTGCACTTTACGAGTCAGTTAATGATTCAGTCACTCAGCCCCTTCTCTCTGGAACTCACTGCTCATAGACATTTAAAGAGTGAGTGAGTATCTGTATCTACATGTCTAAGTTCATCACTTGCTGGTTTCCACCCTTTCATGCTCATTCACAAGCTTCTCAGTGTGCACTGCAGAATTAAATTCCAGCCCAGTTTGTCCTACTGGATATTGAGGATATCAGAGATAAAAGGGGACAGATGGTACAATAAAAGAGCTGACAGGAGACTTCTCCCAGAGTGTAACTTTTAAAAAATGAATAAATTCCAACATGGGCTTTGGATCCAAACACCTTCATGCTTTGAGGACGTCAAAATCTTTCCCAGAACTCTGTGGCATGGACCTGTGCTCTGATTATTTCTCATTTCACACTTCCTATGGCTAGTCTGGGCCAATTTGCTAGAAATCACACATGGAATCATGCGACATCTGGAGAGTTTGACTAATGTTCAGATGATTCCCATTTTTCTTAAATGTTGGGTACACTTACTATACAGTCTCTGAACCTTTTGAGCTTCATCCACTACTTGGCAGGGTAGGGTGCTCTGAAATCAAACTTGTCATCGCCACACTACCCAACTGGTATAGATTTTTCCTTCGTTCATTGTGGCATCTCTGCTAAGCCAGAAAACCCTACCCTGGCATAGTCAGACTCTGAAACAGCTATCTAGCCCTACCTTCTTGATGAATTGCCTCTGAAATCCTGGCAACTCAGGTAGAAATGCTCCTACAACCTGCAGTCTGTTGATGAAGGGGGCTTACCTCGCATGACTGGATGCAGTGAATGACTGTTGGGTCTGGATACCATCGCAACCTGCCAGTGCACACAATATTCTAGAGGGAAAAAGAAAGAAAAAGAAAACTGTCAGGTGAGTCACGAAAGTAGGGTTCCCTACAAGGGTATTAGGACCATTATACCATTATACCTCTGCAATCTCAGTGCCATGTTCATTTAAATTCTGCAATAGATTTTGGTGCATTTGTTGCATAATCCCCAAGGATTTTCCTCCCAAGAATTGGTGCCCCACCGAGCTCTGTTCCCCAGCCAAAATCCTTCCAGCAGAGGAGGTCTGGATGGGACCTGTCCTTCAAGCACAGTGCTCCTGTGTTTGAAATGAACAGGGACTGAGATTTGGCACCTTAAAACAATGTGACAAAAATTAGCAAAGAATAAAGGGGAACTATAAATGACAGAAGGATGATGAAGCCAAGTGATGCACTGGCTCAATACACTGGCTTTTCACTCTCATTTCAACTCCGCCGCAGGAAACCTCAGGTTCCCAAGCAGCTGTCAGCACGTCACAAAAGCACCACATGGCTAATTGCAGAATTTGTGTTCTCTGTTCATGAGAGGCTCCTCAGAAATGGGACAAAGTGATATGGCAGTGCTTGTCAGGGCTCCAGAGCTGAAACTGTAAGAGAACTGCACATTGATAGTGAGGTGGGCCAGCAGAGCTAAACAGGGGTCTGTTGCAGAGTGGCTAGCCTGGCTCTACCCACCACTGAAGGCTGTGATTTTGCAAAGACACCCAAGTCTATTGAAAGCAGGGGCCCTGCATTTGCTTAATCATCCATTGCTTGGTTCTTCCTATTACTTAATAGCCTCTTATTTTTAATGAGTACTAATGCCCCAATCCAGTTTTCACTGGTGTTCATATCAAAGAAATCACTGACTCCAATGGTGCAGAGTCAGGCTCAGTCACACACACATGCACACACACACAAATACAGTTACCTCTGCTACTGATGAATTACAAAGTGAGTGGTTAAGACCAAATGGATACTACAGTGAAATGTGAAAAGCTTCTGAACTGAATACTCAAATCATGCTAACTCTGAAAAGCTGACTGTTAGGGCTCCACATGATTCTTTTGAGGGGAAAAACACCACACACAATTTCCTCAACGTAAAATTAAAGCAGACTTTGAAACCTGTAGTAGTAGAAACCGATGGCTAAATTGTGAAAGCATCCTAGGTGCCACACATGCAAGGAGTAATGACACAGCAGAGGAGTTATTGTTTAATAAATCATGTATTTTTTTTAAAAATGATGTAATCGATTGCAGACCTCCCTTCCCTCCCCAGTCACTCTGCCAGGGAGAATGGAAGAGCAAGGTGACATGACAGCAGTTCCTCTGTGAAAAATGCATTCTTTCAGATACAAAGACGAATGGAGAGTCTTGAACTGCTCAGTGGGTTCATTGATCAGATTAGCCAAGGATCTGGATATTCAGCCAGCTAAGAACTCCCACTGGCAGGGAATGGTCACATTTGGATAGCTGGGAAACCCAGTGGCCCCTGAAATAGGACGTTTCGACAACTGAGTGATCTGCTTGGCTTCTGTGAAGATGTACCACAGTCTGCACAAATCTCTGTGCTGGGCTTTCACCTGCTTGATGCGATGCAGTTTTTACCAATGTAGCAGCATAAAGGTACATGAGTGAGAGTGCTCACAGAGCCACTGCACAGCACTCCTGGTCTCACTGCTGTCTTTTCGACCCCTTGTCATTCTCAAACCCCTCCCCTCCACCTCTGAAACAAAATGAGTCACTCAGGCCTCTGGCAAAGTTCATTTAAATGTGCCATCAAATCTGATTTCCAATCCCAACAAGTGCCTCTCTTGCCATGCTGTACATGCATGGCAGGAGGCAAGACTGTTGGAATGAGAGCTCAGACCCTAATCGTATCCTACGTGCCAGTTCATGCTTGAAAGCATGTTGAAAGCTGGGTGCCCACAGATCCAGGGCTGCGACTGACAATCAGCTGATTTTGGGCTTGGGCTTGGGCAGGGGATCACATCGGGGTCTGGAACCATCCCTAGTGCAGCTCCTGCTGGGGCAACAATCAGGCGATTGTTGGCCCAGCAGGGACCAGGTAAGGGTCATTTGAGACCTGAGTGAGGTCCCTGGCCAGAGCTGACAATCAGCTGATGGCTGGTCTGTCAGGGACTGTCCTGAGGCTAGCTCAAGATCTCAGTGCCACCAACCCAAACTGACAATCAACTCACTGTCGGCCTGGCCACACATTAAATTTAAGGCATGTAGTATGTGTAGCTCCCTTGTTATTTATACCACAATTACCATGGTAATCACAGCATAAATGTCTATGCAAAGGGGGCCTTTGTTTAACCAGCCCCGCTTCGAATGCCCTGACATTTTGCTTCTTTTCTTATTCATCTCCTGACTTTTCTCTTCTCTATTCTCACCCCCAGTTCGAACCTCTCCAGACACCAGGAGTGAATTTGTTGCTAAGTCATCACCTCCAAGCCAGCGTGCCCGAACTCCTGACCAGAGGCTACCACAGCTGGGACAGGGACACATTATGCTGGGTTAAGGCAGACACATCCCACTAAATTAATTTCACCTAACGGCCATGTTGAACACTTCCCTAGTCCAAAGTCGCATACAGACACTGACTACACAATCCTCCTGACACTCACATCAGATGGGTGTCAGTTTAGCCTCCCCATATTACTGGTCAAGGAATTAGAGCAAGGAGATAAAGTGAGTCACTCAGGCCCTATAATGAGTCAGTGGAGGAGAGAAAACTGAAACTTAACCCCACTTGAGTCCACTATTTCACCCACCTCACTCCAGGTGAATGGGACCAGGGAGGCCCATTCTTTGCTCCAGTCTGACCCCCTTTTCCCTCCCCCCAGCTACCTTGCAGGAAGACCTACAGACATGGATGTGATTGCAAACCCAAATAGCATGGCTTGAGGGAGCAAACCATGCTGAGAGAGAAGAAAGACGCGTATGTCTGTGCACCAGTAGAGAGCAAGAAAGAAACAGAGGCTGAGGAAGGGAATAAAACAATATGTTCCAGTGACAGCTCCTGGCAAGGGGAATTCTGTTTTCTTAAAATAACACCCTCCCCCGCTCCTCCCACCTCTGCTCTCCTCTCCCCCGCAAAATGCCTCCCCTGCTTGAGAGGCCATGGCTCTAGCAGACAGAAAGCCAAAAGCTAACATCCCACAGAGGCCAAGCGATACGATCCCTCAGATTTGAGGCCTCTGTCCAAGGCCCAATTAATGATCCCATATGCCATGGACCTCCCTCCACCCCCATACTGGGCCCTTCCCAGGCCAGTAATTTGTAGTGGGTCTGATTCAAACTGACACACAGTAGTATCCACAGGCATGAAGTTCTGGTAACCCTGGGCCTCCTGTGGGTTCCCAGGAGGCAAGGAAGGCAGTTGGATGGGAACACTGACTCCTAATAATATTGTTTGCTTTATTTCCACCCCCTTCAGTGCATTTCATTTTTATTTTAAGAAATATTACCCCTGATGGAGCCGCTTTTGGAGAAACACAAAGTTAATCCAAAATATTTGAGCTGTTTGA
>NW_005842614.1:104457-110705 GCF_000455745.1 Alligator sinensis | reverse complement strand
CGGTTCAGCTGGAAAGTGAGCTAGGGCTGGGGAGGAGGAGGCTCTATACTTCATGGCCATGAGCTGAAAATAAAGTGCTCGGGATCCCAGAAGCTGGAGCTGTCAAACAGGTGAGCGTGCTCTGCCATGTCTTTGCCTAAAACTCCTGGTTGAAGTTTCATCTGCAGTACTACTGAGTTGGGGCAGGACATGGATGGTAACATATTTGTCCCCTTTTATGTGAACACTCACAATAATGGCTGATGGAAGGGATTTTTCAAAAGCACCCAGGGCCTTTAGGATTAAAAGACCTATTGAAAATCAGTAGAACTCATGCTCTTAAATCCCTGATATGCTATTGAAAATCCATCCTGGATTTTTCTAGCACCTCAAGGATGCTAAAGCAGTCACCAAGCTGTGTGGCCTCCTGTTTATATTTGTGCTGTACATTATATTAGTCATAGTTAAATAGATATTAAAAGAATACTATTAAAGTTGTAGAAACAACCACCCCAAAGTCAAGAAATGCCAGAATCCAGGCTGCCCAGGCAGCCTTTTTGGGCTCCTTTGTGCATACCCATTAGCATCGAGGCTTTAATGGCATGATTGCCCACTGTGTTTTTCTGCAGGACCCCTGCTTCATTCAGTTGTAACACATGGACAGCACTCACTTATTTCATCTTTTCCTCTACATGGTCTTATTTACTGTGCAGTGTTCAAACCTCTGCTCTGGAGATGGGATTCCTCATGACTCTTCTGTGGTGCTAATCACTCTAGCTCAAGGAGCAGAGGTCTGTGAGGGAGTCCTACAAGTTCCAACTGTGCTGCTGACCCACGGTGTTGTGTATATGATGCCAGAAGATGAATCGTGTCGTTTCAGTTTGCACATCAGGTTGAGGAACCAGGAGACAGACCAGACTAACAGCAGTATCAGGTTGTCCTTCCCCGTGTGAAGCTCACTGAGGGCATGGTGGGGAGTGAAATTCACAGGCATTTCCTGAGAGAAGAGGACTGCTGAGACTTGGGTGTTACTGCAGGCTCTGAAGGGTAGGGTGCTCTAATGGCCACAGGCCCTTTTGCCACTATCCCCTCAGGTCTATCCCCTTTCTATCAGTGTCCTCCTTCTACCCAGAACCTATTCCTGTGTCAGCCCCATCAGCTTCTCATCTCAGCCTCCTTCTCACCTTCTATTTAGTCTCATGCTGGGTCTTAACTATAGGTGGTGCTTCCAGTTCCAATGATAACACGCTCTAGGCAGAATCTTCAAAAACAGGTGCTTCGGGGAAAGCCCCTAACTCTGTAGTTACTAGGCACTGAAATAAGTGAGTCTGATTTTCCAAAAGGCCGAGGCCCTGGCAACTCCCACTAAAAGCCAAGCCTGCTGGAAACTCTGCTCTTTGGCCAGAGGTGCCTGTTCACTTGATGCTCATGGGCTGCCAGCATGAGAATAAGTAGCATGTCTCCAGAGAGGACAGCCCTTTTAGCAGATCCTTGAAGACTCTCTAGCAAACACTCTCCTCCAGTCTCTCTCATTCTGGATCGTCCATCTCCTTACTCTAGCACCATATGGGGCCTGGGCTGGAAGAAGCAATATAGCTGTTCCCTTAATCTCCAGCACGTGCTGAAAAGCAGCTCAGGCAGCCAAGCTCAATGGACTCAAAACAATGCCCTTCAAGTGGCAGAAGAACGCCCCCTTCTCTTTACCTGGATTTTGGGAGGTTCCAGTCGGTAGTCCATAGTGTCAGCAGTAACATTTTCAGGCAGGATTACTGGGTCGCTGGGGGGGATTATACAGGATGGTGTACACACAGCACCTGTTGCAGAGGAGACAAAAGGTTTGTGGGCACACTCAGAGTATTGCACTGATGCCCAGTCTCTCCACAGCAGTTTCTTTCGCAGGGAACCCATGGTCTAATGCAGGTCTGTCTAACTAGCAGTCCATGTGCAGCCGGTGAGGGGTTAATCCGTGTCCACCGCGCTCCTCCTAGCTGCTGCTCCCCTCATCACTCTGGCTGCTGCTAGAGCTGGGGCCTGCAGGTTCCCCCTCCTTTTTCTGGCTTTTGCTTCCTGCCCCTGCCCAGAGGGTAAGGCAATGCAGGGCAGCATGCTCAGTGCAGCCCACCTTGTCAGGGGAGTCCGTGGTGCAGTGGAGTGGGGCAGCCTGCAGCCAAGGAGGTGAGGGGGCAGAACACCGTCGAGCATGGTGCAGTGTAGCAGCTCATCCACCTGGACATATAGTGCATCAGTGAGAGGAGAGCCCCCACCAGTGCAGGACTGGGGGAGCTCACAGCTGAGGAGGGGAGGGGGGCAGGCCACAGCCCTTATCGGTGCAGCCCCAGCTGCTATGTTGAACACCCTCAGTCTGGTACTAAGAGCTAGGTGCTGAACTGTGATGGATGCAAGCCTAGGGAAGACCCTCTTTTTGCCAGTTGTGAGGTCTGGGCTAGAAGCCCCTTCCAAAATAAGTGACACAGCCAATTCCTATGCTGCCCCCCTCTGTGAACTGGAAAGTCAGAGGAAACAAAGTCTACAAGAAAAGGAAGCAACTGGAAAGCATCAAAGTGACTGCTGTACACAGATAACTCTACCTTCTCCTCAAAGGCAGCCTAGCTGGGCATGAGAGACAGCCATCAATACACGGCTCTCCTGTGTATTAAGCAGAACCCTGAGCCCTGGGGAACAGCAGCACAAAAGGCTGCAGCAGGGTGGTTACTGTTTTGGGCCTTCCTCCAAGTCAGCACCCAAAGCAATTACACTATGCTTCCTGCGTTGTCTTTCCAATCAAGCCAAGCCACCATCCTAACTTCTGTGGACTTCGAGGGAACCAGATCTGATGCCAAGAGAATACAACATATGGAACTGAGTGCATAGCTTCTAACTTTTGAGCTGTCTCAAAAATTTCCCAGCCAATCAGCACCTGGCAATGCAAATCTTTGCTTGAAAACCCTCGAACAAGAGATGTGCCTACAGTTTTTGTCTTCCAGCCTCCTAAGAGAACAGCACAGTACTTCATTCTTCAGAATTAATTAGGCATTAAATCAGGGTTTCAAAATGCAGGCAGACTATACACATTGACTGACTTTTGTGTGTCAGCATAATGAGTTCAGGCTCCTACAAGCTAAAGGCTAAAGTAAAGTATTTAGAATAATACAGAAAAGCTATGATCTCTGCTTCATAGATATCTCTGGCGAGGAGAGATTTGAACAGGTAAAAGGTCCAGACCGAAAATAAGCCACGATTTTCAGGCAATGAACCATTCACGCAGTGTACCTACTGACATTGCCTACTGCATTGCTTTGGGATTCATGAGGCAACTGGTGCTGGTTTGGGGAATGCCGCGGCGAATGCCCGTTTACCTAATGCACCTACTCATTAATACATGCCTCAGTCTCCCTCAGTAACACATACAAGTCGCTATTATACAACCAAGGCCAGTGGTGACTCTCCATTTCATATCAAAGGAACTCTGTGAGGGCTTGTCCCATTTGTACAGTATTTCTGAGGTTGGTAATCATTTTGTAGAAAGATACTAGTACATCTGAGTTTATTTTGCCAGGATGGATTGGGAGTGGTTTAGAGAGTGACTGTAGCAGCTCATCACAACAAAAGTATGATTATTACAGTAACATGTAAAGCCCTGATGAGCTCACAGCTCCATTGTACTGGGAACTGTACATAACAAGTGCCTATAATCTAAACTGGCAGGACAGAGAAAGGCTGGGGGTGGGAGGAAAGTGGAAACAGAGACACAGAAAGAAAAAGGAACGTGCCTGAGGTCACTCAGGAAGTCAGTGGCAGACCTGGGAATAAAAGCCAAGTCTTCTGAACAGCAGTGCAATGCCCTATCTGATAACGGTGCTACCTCTAATATTTTCCTCTACTAGGATAATAACTCAGTGTGCTTCAAGTGCTGCTCTTTCTATTTCTTAAAATGAATATAGCAAGAAATATAGCCAACTGAACAAAATGTTCCAGCTGAACCCCCAAACCATGGGAAAATACATGGGTTTCATCAAAATCTCAAATTCATGCTCACTTCATCAAAAGTCTAGCAAAACTTACCATGCTTTTGTACAAGCCTGGGCCCAGTTTTAATCAAAGTTGGGTGATTTATGTGTTTGCTTTGAAATTATGTGGGTTTTGCTTTAACATTCAATTAAGCCACAAAGCTAAGGAAAATGTGGCAACTCTGACTGAGTGTCATAGTGTTCCTCTAAAACAGGAAAGAGATAAATCCAAGCAGGCCTACACCAAAGAAACAGTTTGCATGGACCCTGGCAGAGCAAAACCACCCAGTTACATGGGGCTATAACTCATGCAGTCCCCTCTAGGCATTACCATCATCACCGTCACAACCATCTGTAAGAGAAACAATGGCAAAGACTTGTAAGCTATGACAAAGAACTACGTTTGCCATATTCATTGAGATATTCCCCTTTCTTGGGGGGAAAGACAGATCCTTACAATTAAGCCATTAGCTTTAAAACTCTGCTACTAACATGACCAGATGTTATGCAAATGAATAAGCAGCCCCATTGGCTTTATGTTCAGGAAGAAGACTAGAAAGAAAACAGAATTTGGTCATAAATTTTATCATTACTGCAGGAGAGTCATCATGACCTTCCAGCTAGTCCTTAGGGATAGCAGTAGACCTGGTTGATTCAATAAGCAGCCTGTTCCAAGAAAAAGGGGATTTAATCAGAAATCAATGTGCTTTTTTTGTCCTTACCAATTCCATACCCTTGTTCACACTTGTACTCCACAAAATTCAGCTCTGGGGGTGGCGGACAATTCCCTTGCAGATTCTCACACAGTTTGAATTCCTCTGTCCATAAGCCTTCTTTGGTGCACAGGATGGGAACCTAAAATATCCAAGAGACTGGATTCCACATTACTGTTAAATTCAGTCAGTGCACAGGGCTGTCTTTGAATTTGCAGGGGTTTTTTTACACAAATAACATACCCATGTCCATTGTCTAGTTTACATGAATAATGGTAAAACTCCTGTTTGCATCAGTTTCAGAAAAAGAAGTTTAGAATTACCCTTTTCCCACTGAAATCAAAGGCAACATTCCCAATGGACTTCAAGGAAAGCATGTAGCCCTAAGTCAACCCGAAGTGGGCCATCCAATCTTTTGACAGCAAAGCAAATTTGTTTAATGTGTTTTAATGAGATGGTTGCAATAGCCCTTGTGCATGATGTCCCAGTGGTAACCTGACAATAAGCAACCCCACTCCCGGGCAAGCCTGTTCTCAGAAAGTATGTGCAGTTATGACCTGACTCAAACAGGGCTTCGCCCAGCTGTGCTAAAACATTAGCAGATGCTCCCTGAGCACGCACAAAGGGGAATCTCCAGCTGCTTCTAGCCTTTTAGCTACTTATTATCTATTTAAAGACAAACAGAGCTGTTGACAGTGCCAATTACAGTACAACTTAATCTTAACAAACCCATGGGACCAGGAGTAAAGTTCATTAAAAGAGTGTGTTCATTCTAACAGGGTTAGTCAATTTGTCAGTAGCATAACTAAGAGGGAGGGCAACTAGGGCAGCAGCCCTAGGTACCTACTTAAAGAAGGAGCAAGGTGCCAAATAGCAGCTGCTGCATCTACTGACTGGCTTCCAAGTCACTGCTGGCAGCATGGCAGCCACTACTATCCTGAGCACTGTGACCTATGAGGGAGCAGAACTACCACGTTCTGCCTCTGCAAACTGCTGCATCATTATCATGAGACAATCACTTCCTACCATTGGGAATGCTAAAAGATGCAGTTTGTTACAATGAGGTTGTATCATAGTTTCTTACAGAAATATTACAGGGGGAATAACTGCTGTGGTTAGTCTGGTCCTTTAAGGGAGGTGAGCTGAGCCTCATATGCAACTCATAGCTGTCTCCTAAGTGATGGGTTTGATCTCTTTTATTAGTATCTGCACCCTCACAGCACCATCTACAACATATACAAAGCTTCCTTTAATTGGGAGAAAGAAAGCCCAATTTAGGTATTTACAGATCAGAACGAGAATGTTCTGAAACGTAGATGACCGTAGCAGACGGGATAGAGTCTGCACTGTGCTTTGCAAAGCAATACCAGCGTTGTTGTGTCACAGGGCTGGTGGCTGGCCCACTGAGGCAGCTGGTTCAGAGCCCATATATCCCCATCCCAGCTGATAGGTTTGCAGCCAGGAATCAGGGGACAGCCTGCAGGTGACCAGGCCTTCCAATGAAGGGTCAGCAAACAGCTTTGTACCTCTGTTTATTCAGGAACAGTTC
>NW_005842614.1:89359-104426 GCF_000455745.1 Alligator sinensis | reverse complement strand
GGCAAGCCTTTCCTTTGCAATAACATCATCAGAAGGCATGGCAAACAAGTATTCATGGAAGATTTGCAATCACATTTCTCTTGCACCCGTTTTAAGCCCCTAATCCAGGGGTGGGCAAAAGGTAGACCCAGGTGGTGGCCAGACTCCATTTCCCAGCAGGCCCTGCCCGTGTCACTGCAGCTAGGTTCCATGGAGACCCCAGCAGCAGCAGTGCAGTGACATCGCAGGGCCAGGGTTTCCATGGAGACCAGCCCCAGCAACACTGGCAGGGTATGTGACTGGCCGGGGAGGGGCTCCGCAGCCGGGGCTGGGATCTTGCCGTGGTGAGCTGGGGCAGAGCCGTGATCCACTGCCTGCATACTCCGGGCAGGTGCATGTGGGCAGCAGATCACAGCTCTGCCCCAGTTTCAGACCATGCTGTCACCACTGCAAGATCCCAGTCCCGGAGTGGCTCCCTGCCCAGCTGCGTGCCCTGCCAGTGCTGCTGGGTCTGGTCTCCATGGAAACCCTGGCCCTGCGCTGTCACGGTGCTGCTGCTCAGCACCGTACCTAGACTCCTGGGTGAATTTTTACTGTTGGGCCTTGTTTTGCCTGAGATAATGATAATAATAATAATAATAATAATAATAATTGGACAAGGAAAAAAAAATTACCATTCTCAGGCTCTCTTTTTGTCCAGGCCCTGGGCAGCCGCCCACTTGACCCATGTCTGTGTCCGGCCCTGCTGCCACTGCTGGGGTCTCCATGGAGCCTGGCCACAGCGATGCAGGCAGGGGTGCTGGGAAATGGAGTCTGCTGCGGGCCTCATCTGGCCCACAAGCCAGACTTCACCCATCCCGCCCTTAACCCATAGTAGGAAGTCTGTGGCAGAGTTAGGGACTGACCCCAGTTCTCTCAAACACAAGGCTAATTCCTCAATCACTAGACTAATCTGCATATAAACTTTTAAGTGATACCTTCTTCACATAGGAAACTATCTGCCAAATCATTTTGAGGACTGAACAGATCTTTAGAAGACTACAAAAAGTTTACAGGTAGTTTGTGAACAGAATAGAGACTAGAGACTAAAATTCATTTGCTAAAAATAGTGTTGAAGTTGAGCTTGTTGAATTATTTTACACTGAACTATTTAAAGCAGCTTTCAGATCATCGTGCCAAGGCCAGGTGAGGTGTGGGGCTCAGTTTGGGTTGGAACGTTTTCACTAGAACAGAGAAAGAGACAAGCTGTGAGCCAAAATGCCCCCCGTCATTGTCCTTGACCCAGTAACACTTGCTGTGTGCATGCACGCACACACACACACACACGTGCGCACACACTATTTCAGTGTTACTAAACTAAAATGGTCTTCAACAGCCCAGCCAGGAGAAGAGCAGTTTTCTTCCTTAGCTCATGTGCCAAACAGCATGATAAATCAAAAAGCAGTACTAACATTCAGATCTGGTACAGCTCTGTATTTTAATCCATATTCACCTTCTACAGCAAAAGGATCTGGGGCTGGTGGGCCAGTAAAAGTGTTGAGAGAGACTTGGTTTCAAATGCAGGAACCTGAGTCAGTCAAGATTGTCTTGAATTCTCAGGAGTTCAGACTGAACAAACAAATCTAGTTCACAGTTCAGCAAAACACTTAATGTGCTTAATTTTATGCACATACTTAAATCCCTTTCAAACTGAAGTGCTCTGTTGATCAGGACCTTTTTCAGGTCCCTCATCATGTTAGCTCCACTCACAAGCTAGCTCCTCCACTTTAGTTTTGACACAAGAATTATCCCATTGAAGCCAGAGGTATTACTTGTGGATGTATATTTAAGCATGTGGCTCAGTGTTTACAAGGCGGGGGTCCCAAGTCCTACTAAGGGGATAGCAAAAGAATGCTCTTCCAACTTGAAAGGCTTCAGTGAAAATTTCTCTGCCTGACTCCCAAGTAAATCCCACCCAAGCTGATGAATGCAACCAGAATACTGTGAAGTTGTATTTCAGCAAATAAATTCAGAGCTGCATGGGGGTATCCTTTGCACTAAGTCTCATTAGGCAAATACACTGTCTTCAGGCCATGCCATGGCAATACCAGGGTGCCCTGGAGTTGGCTTGTTTTGCTTCTGTGCTACTTATTAAAGAAGTCATTCTTACCCTTTTACTCTGGGGGTTGCAGTTGAGCACACATTGGCTGTCCAGCTCAAAACCATTGGTACAGTCGTACATCCCCTCAAAAACAGGAGGGGGTGGTTCACACAGCACAGGAACGCAGGTGCCTTCCTCCCAGACTCCACTTTCCAGGCACTGAATCTTCAGGAACTTCCTGGGAAACATGCACACAAGATAGTTACTGAACTGTGCACGTGAGAAGACATCCCTGAGCAACCAAGTGGAAGGCCTCAGTTATTAAGGGCAATTACTTCTGTGGCTTCAGGTTAAGACTTCCCTAAAGGAAGATCAAATTGAGATCTTGGATGGAAACTGAATTCAGACCCACAACACATGCTGATTATCAGGCAGCACAAGGCCAAAAAGGAGCAGGAGAAGGAAATGGAGCGGGGAGGAGTGACAACAGTAACACCCTCTAGAAATACAAATGTGGGGCAATTTTAGGCAGCCCTTTTCATAAGCATGCAAATGATCATTAAAAATGCATAGCACAGCCTTCAGAGCATCTTTCCCTGAGGACAGAATCAAAGAATAAAGACATCAAAAGCCTCATTTCAGCAATGCCTTTATATCCCATGGACCTGAATGAGGCATGAGCATATGCTTAAAGTTAAGCTTAATGAATTCTCTGAATCTGTATCTTATATATTTAAACCACACCTGAACAACTCAATTAAGCATGTATTGAAATCTGTTCCCATTCAGCCACATTTAACCACCTGCTTAGTGTTCAGAATCTGCTCAGGTCTCATTCATTTCTCATGTCAGCCTTTGGCTGACTCAGGGCCCCAAACTTGTAGCTCCTGCACCTTTACTCTTTCTAGCTCTAGTCCCTTTTGCACATTTCATAGTGCTTTGTCCAGTTTAGGCTTACCTGTCCCAAGTAGTGATGCTTTCTCTCTGGGGAGATAATGCCTGTTTAATCTATCTCACTAACCTTCCACAGCTGACATTTTCCTTCCCTTAACTTCATCCCCTTCATGGGAATATGGGACTAGAAGGAGCCTCATCAATTGTTGATTCCAGCTCCATGATTAGTCCTTGTCATGCCACCCTAAACAATTCCTCCCCCTATCCACTCTTCAAACTCTTCACTCCATTCAAAGCTGTCAATCCCTTTCTGGTAGAGGAACTGTCATGCCAGAACAGATTAACATTGTCTTGTGTGCTGCTAAGACAAGAAAACCTTGCAAAGAAGTAATGAAAGAGTTAAAAAAATACAAAAGAGAGGCTCACTTATTCCAGAATCTGATCCCTGGCAATGATCTATATGTCATAGCCATCACACATGGGGAACAAATGAGAGGTACTTTTTGAGTTTGGAGACACTTCTTGGAGACTCCAGCTTCTGATCAACACCTACGTCTTCATGAATGAAGATCCATAGCTCTTGTGATTTTAACCTATCTAGTACGATTCTCCAGGAACCATCTTTCTTTAATTCACTTCTCCTATCTCTACTATCAATAGGCAGAAACCTAGGAAGCCACTGCTAAACAAACCTAGGAAGCCACTGCTAAACATTTATTGGGCAGATACACCCAAATCCTGCCCACCTCTAAATATGTTCAGAATCTGGTAAGCAAAGGAACAACTCTGCCTTCATTGTTGAAATAAGGCTAGGAGGCAAAGGGTTGGATTAACTTCTCATAACCCTGCTCCGGTAAAGGAAATTGCCCCAACAGCAGAGCAAGAGCCGGTCTACACTACAAAGCTGTACAAGCCAACAGTGTGCCGGCATACTACTACTGACATGGCTATTTTGGAGGCACATTCAAGTTGCCTTGCCCTGGGCAGCACACTAAATCTTTATGGCATTAGGCTATATCAGTAAGAGAAGTTTTCCACTGACCAATGATGGTTTGACACTGGCAAAAAATTAAGGAAAGACGAGGGCAGTCTGGCACCCTCTGCATGCTTCATGCAAAATGTTTCATGTGGAGTCAATTAACCACTACAACTCAGCCCTATGCTTTTATCATAGGACTTCCAGGAGGCCCCAGTGGTTGGTGTGTGGGTGGAGCGGGAACAAAAGTGGATTGTGGTGTAAATTAATGCTATATGATTACAGCCTTAAACACGTTACATTTCTAGCACTATATATGCAAGGGTGCCTATGTTCATGTGTCTGTGGAGCCACCAAAATGGAGGACTCACCACTAAAATGCTCCTGTTTCAAACAGGAACTTCTCTGTAGCATTACACTTGGTAGCACCACATGTAACATCTGAACGCTTACACGTAGCACGACAGAATCTCTGGTCCCCCGGCCTCCCATAGTGCTCCAAGGGCAGCGGCATAACAAGCTGAGCAGGCACCCAAGGCAAACTTTGCAGGAGAGCGGGGGTGGGCACAGGGGTCTGAGCAGGGGACACAGGTTCCAAAAGTGGGAAGGGCACAGGTCTGAGAGCAAGGATGGGGGCACCAGCCTTACCCAGCTGGGAACTTCTAACTAGTCCACGTGTGCTCTGCCTGATTCAGCTCTGTTGCTCTTAAACTAACGCAACAGCAACCAGGGTCTGTTTTGGAGTTCCCTGCATAGGAATGCTGCTGGGGCATGGTCTCTGCAGGAGTGGGGGCAATTCCAGTGCCAACTTGGTGCTCAGGGCAGGTGCCTCTCACCTGCCCCTCCTTATATTATTGTCCAAAGGAGAGGGACAGAGAGCATCTGGCTCCTGACAGCCCACCAGGAAGCACAGCTGCCGCCCAGCTAGGACATGGATCTGCAGCTCTCTTTTCCACAGCAAAACATGCTGCTGCTCCCATTGCAGCAGAGACAGAAAGGGCTGCTTGTGCCACAGGGTCAGCAAGGACAGCTGCTACCCCTCTGGCAGAGGCAACAGAGAAGGCTACTGTTGCTGCCGGGGCCCCAGGACAAGTGGCATCCCAGCAGCAGCTGGATAGAAGCCTGCCACTTGCCGATGGGACACTGGAGGGCAGCAGCGGCTCTCTCATTAGCCTCCGGGGAGAGTGGGGAGGCATCAGGCAGCTGGTGCTGTCCAGGAGAGGCTCACAGCCTTCCCAGTTCCCTTTCCCATCAGGGGAGAGAGCAGGCTGTCAGTGATTGGGATCACTGATAAGATCTCTTACAGGTAGGGGGAAGCAAAGGAACAGCCTCCTATTGCCCCCTGGTTGGAGAGCATGTCTTTGCAGGGATATTGTAGCACTCCAGCCAGGGTGCTACCTATGTGTGTATACCCGCACTGGTATTCTAATTATTTTAGTACTTATAGGGCTACAAATGGACATGTCTCAGACCAAAGCTAAGAAGGGATCACTTTATTTAAGGGAAACTGTCAGCATGATTCTCTTAAATTCAAGATTAAAACTGAAACCATTGCCTTTCTGTGATTTACACTCCTTTGTTTTCTTTTTTGCATTTCACTCAGCTGGGACAGTTTCTAGTTGGTTACACTTTCTATATTCCATTATATTTGAGAAGTTCATGGAGTTTCACATTCAACGATGCGTTGTGCAAGACACTGTACAAACACATGGAGGGATCTCTCCTGCCCTGGAGAACTTACAATCCAAATAGATAAGGCAAAGGCAGGGAGGTAGAGCAAGGCAGAAGTGACCTGCACAAGGTCACCCAGAAGGTCAGTGGCACCATCACGGTTTAAAACAGACCAGTGTTTTATTCAGAAGACCACCCTGCTGACCAGCTTATGTAGCATACTACAAGTATCTGAGCTGCAAACAATACAAGGGAAGTAAATATATCAGCAGCAGGCCTGAATCAACAGAATGGATCTGAAACCACACAAACTTTGGGGAAACCTAGATTTGGATGTGAACTTTTGTGGCTTAAATGCATCACTGATTTAATTGTTTTTGTTCTAGACTGAAGTTGTATTCATTACCCTGCTGAGACATCCTACTTAACATTAGCTTTTGCTTGGTTTGCTTTGATTCTCTATTTGCACAAAACTGAAATCTTGGGGGTCAACTGCCTGGCAACAACCTTCAGAAGTTCAGAGTTTTAAAGCTGGAACAATGTGGTAAAGGGTGACAATCTAGTTTGCACTGAAAAACTTTTCTCAACTACAGCTCTTTGCTCCAGTTCGGCTGCTTCACTGTGGTTGCACTCAAAGCATGGTGGAATTTACCAGTGTAAATCACAGCAAGGCAAGTCCCTCTCTTACGCCAGTCCAGCACACTTACACTGGGACTTTGCCCTGGTGTCACTACACAGATGTAGTTGCACTGGTATGAAAAATCCCAGTCATGAAGCAATATGCTTTAAACAACAAACATCCTATTAAGATGTTGACAGTCATATACATACTCTTACCAAAAAGTCCCTTGGGAATAAATGATCTAGCCACTGTATGTCACTGTTGCTCTTCAGAAATGAATGGGAGGCACTTATCTGAAAGCAATGCAACTCCCAGAGAAGAGAGCTGTAGCAGGGAAGGGGCCCGGAGCTTCTGGCCTATCTAAGGAATGCTCAGTTTGCACAGGTGCACAGTGTGGTTTGCAAGATCCTTAGCTTTCACACGGCTTTTTACTTTGATGTGGTGCTGGAATTAACACATCTAGGCCTCCGGCTCCCTGCCATCCTGCCCAAGCCACGCAAGGGAAAATCTCACTTTGTCAGAAGTAACTAGGGAAGGGAGTGCAGCTTGCTGCCCATACTGCAAATGCTGCAGCTGTCTCTTTTTTGGGCCTGCCTTGTATTCTGCTCTGGCTTACTGAACCAGTCTTATCACAGAGCAAGCTGACCTCCCTCAGTGGAATATTCCAGGAGTCTGAGAGCATTTGGCACTGGAGGTGCTCCATTGCCAGCCCCTCCTTCCTTGCCCCACCACACACACTGCACATCCTCTGGACCCTCAACAGTAACTCATGTCTCCAGGTGCCCACCCACAGCCAATTCCCCACTCCTGGCTACTTGTCCTTACCTGACCCCAAGGTAGAGGGTGGCAGCTGTGCTGCTGACACAAGCATGCTAAGGAGCCAGTTTACAGAGAGGCACTGGGAGGCGAATGTCGAGGTGAGGGGAGCTGGCCCTTTTAAAAACCTGTAGTTGCTCTGAACAGTGGAATACAGACACACTGATTTCTTCTGATGAGGGAGAGCAACATTTATTTAGGATTAGCACGGGAGCCAGAAGCCATAGTAAAATATAGTTAAAAAAAGAAAAGAAAAGGGAAAGTCAAGTTTTTCAATCAGACATTTAATGGGCAGAATGTGAAGGCTGCTGGGAAGACTTATGAGGCCTGCAAGAGCTGTGTTTGATGTGAAGGCATGAATGTCAGTCTCTCAAACTCCACAAACTGTGCAGCAGGGAGCTTGGCCAGCTCCCAGGCGCGTATTAGAGTGGCCAGGACTTGGAGCAGAGGATCTGCTGTAAGATGGCCAAGAGGGACTTCAATAAATTACCCCACAGCTCATATTATCCGCCAGCAGCAGGAGATTCAAGGATTCTGAAGTTGAGAAGAGAAGGAGAGAGGGTACTTGTTGGGAAACTAAATAGAAGCAAAGCCAGGATGTCAGGTTTCTGCCTCCCTTTTGTTGTGTAACCACAGAGGGCAAGAAACAACCAACTCCAAATCTGTAAATCTTTATCAGTGGCATTAGAGGTGTAAATTAAGTTGGAGTCCATTTGGCAGCCTGTGTTTTCTTTCCCCTGTTTTATGGCTCTGTTAGAAAGATGTCTGTTTGCATTTTTATCTGGGATGGTCAGTCTACAGCTTGAAAGAGAAATCCTGTATCCTGGCCCTCCATTTAATGTATGATGGCTGGATACCCTCCTGCACTCTCTTGTCCTCGTCTACCCCGGGTGACCTTTTTCAAGTGCTTCCAGCCCCCATCCTGCTGACTCTTTCCATTTCATTTTCCCCACATCCCCCTTTTTTCCTCTTCCATGGTCTGCTTCAATCCACAGTAGTATTTGGACCAGGTGAGATGGTGGATAGATCAGACATCTCACTGGAAGACGTGCAGGTCATGACAAGATTGATTTCATCAAGTGTCTCATGGATGTTTTGATTTTAGTGAGAGGGTAAAGTGCAAAATATTCTTTGGCTAGTGCTGGAAGGCTCCCAGCCTCAAATTTTCACCTACCTGTCTGCTGTTCAGCCTCTTATGTATCTTATGTCTACCTCATTGGACATTAAGGAGATACTTCTGAGGTTTTCTCTTTGAGGAGGAGAGGAAGCAACAGGGATTTGAGGCAGACAGATGCCAAAAGGAATGTAGGCTGAGACTTTCAAAGCAACCTAAAGGATGCCTTGTTCCCATTAATTTTATTCCCCTACGCAGCCTTGAAAAATCCCACCCCTAGTGAATACAACTTACTGACCATGAAGCCTCCCACTGAAATGAATTTCTGAGCAACAGTTGGGAATTCAGTTATACAAGAAGTCACTCCAGACCCTGCTGTTTCCAGGCCAAAGGCAAGGGTCACTACCCCTCAAAGCTATAGCAAAACTCCCTTAAGAAACAGTCGGCCTCCTATCTCCTCAACTGGTCACCAGGGAGTGTACTCATTCATGCTGGTTTGGAAGCAATAGCTAATGCAGGATGGGACTAGCCTCCTCCTTGGTGGGACAGGCTGCTGGACACGCACAAACCTCCTGACCCATGTTCTGCACTGACTACTCACTGTCTTCCAGAATTTTTGTTAAAACCTATGAAGCCCTGCATGGTGGGGGGTCCAGTTTCTGAGCATCTGCACTCCTCACAATAATCTACCATGGTGGCTGGGATGGCACTGGGACTGGGCCCTCCATTAGAGCTCTACAGGAATGGGGCAGAGGGCTTCTGCCTGCAGCTCATTCATTCTCTTAATCTGGAGGCCTCCACAGCATTCTGGTAAAGTTCACTTCTTTTGAGCAGGCTCTTGGCAGCGAGAAGGAGGAGGCAGGCTGGTATAGTACAGGCATTTTCTAACAACTTCCCCTATGCTACAGATGAACTGTTGTAAATGAGGGCATATCTACACATCACATGGTCAAGCCCTGAAGAGATTCCCAAGCTATCTTGAATATCAGGAGCAGCATAGCTGCCTCAGAGGAGTGCTCCACCAGGTTAGTTAGCCCTACTAAGAGTAGAATATATAATTAAGTACAGTATATAATTAAGTTGAGTATATAATTAAGTAGAATATATAATTAAGGGCAGTACATTCATGTAGGTACACTGCTTGTGGTACTCTGTACAACACTACAGAGAGAAGGGCAGACATAGCCTAAAGGTGCAAGTGCTTGTGTAGGGTCTTATAGCCATGGCATTTTTTTTTAAATGCCTGGTCAATCAGATATGTAACTGGGTCATATTGTTATTGTAGCCAAGATGGTCCAGGAAATATCCAGGAAGCCAGGTTTTTTTTGGTGATATCTTTTACTGGACTGACTGTATGGCTTCCCAGAAGCTTGTCTAACATCCATCCCAACCATACAGTTGCCCCAATACAAAGTATCATCAACCCCTCCCCGACTTCTTGCAGTTAGTCAGTCAGACTCATCTGATAGTGTAGTGCTGAAATGATGTTGGTAGCTGGAGGCCTTTCTACTACAGGACTCTTAATGTGGATAACAGCTGTTTACTGGCACCAGTGTTAGCAGCACTGGAAACTCTTTAGGCGTTTGGATGATTAACTTGTTGGGGGTCATCTGACTGCAGCTGACTTCCTGACCTTTGGGCAGGGGGCTGGACCAGATGATCTCGCAAGGTCCTTTCCAGGCCTAATATCTATGAAAATTAAGGTCATCAGGGTTCATATGTCATTATTATTAGAAGGGAAATGTACTAACACTGGGAAATGCTAAATGAACACTGGCATTGCAACCTGTACCCCCCCCCCCCCCACACTCTGCACACAGCAATTCTATCTATACACAGCATCATTATTACCTAATTACATTCGACCTTAGGGTAATCAGCCATAGCAGTTTCGTTAGGGAATTCAAGGAGACATAATAAGGAGATTAGGAGAAAGAATTTGTGTACATATTTAAAAACAAATTTTTGTGTAATTGCATTCCCACCAGTAAAAATCAATTATAAACAAACAAACAGAGCGGAGGGAATTACAACGCAACTGGAGCACTATCCAAGTCTGAGACAGTAAGTGACAAAACAGTGGAGTTCAGAAAAATGGGATGGGTAATTGGTTGGAGGAAGGGAAGAAGTAGGGTTTGAAGGGAGCATATCACAGGTCCCTTTGTATAACCTTGGTTAAGTCACTTCAGGCCAGAATGCTAAAAGTATGTAGGGGCCTAGAGCTGATCATCAAGTACATATCTGTATCTCTAGACTCCTGAAAATCTTTAAAACTATAGTGCTTCATTTGTCGGCCTGATCAATTGTCTCTTTAAGGGAACTGACAGACATTCAAGGCCCTGCTCTAACTCATGGCGCTTTACAGAAAACATTATGAGTGAGAGCACCCCCTAACCCAACAGAAGTTTGCTTGTTGGGTCAGAGGGGAATTGAGCCTACCTGCACCAGCCCTTTTGGCCAGCAGGCAGGGGCGCAGGCCAGGACCATCCCTCTTTCCAGCCCTGTCCCCCACTCCCAGTCTGGGGTTGTCAGCGGAGAGAGAATTTAGGGGGCAGCAGCAGCTGCAGGAGTGCTATGCTGGACCTGAGCTGGGGGGGGAGAAATTGCCTTGAGGCCCCCCACAGGGGTACTGGAGGGAGCTGGGGCTGGGCTTCCCAGGTGTGGGGGCTCTGTTCTACCCCCTTCCCCTCTCCAGCCCAGGCTGGGCATAGCAGCCCCACAGCTGCTGCTGCTCCCTTCACTCCTCCACTGACAGATCTGCCCCTAAGTGAAAATTAATCCTTGAGGGAACACAAGTTCCCAAAGATGCTCTAAAACACAGTGCCATAATCTATTACCTGATTAGAAGAGGGTTAATTTTTTGCATGGCTGGCCATTTTAGAAGTGCTCTGCACCTGTGCATGTGTGCGTCAGGTCATGGCTGTAAGGCATTTTCAGGGGCCAGATCTCATGAACAATGTCACTTCTGTCTGCACCCTAGATGATAACCTGTTTGGGGAAGAGACTCTTAATGTGTATGTACAGTGCCTAGCATAGTCATGCCCCAGATCCTGATTGGGGGCTTTTAGTGCTATAGTCTTATATAAATAAAACAGTGAAAATGGATTACAGAAAGAACAAGATCTACCAAATGCATAAACACAACAATACAGCACCTAAAGACCACCTATTTGTACAAGCCCAGATCTACAGTTAACACAACAACTTTCATTTAAAATGAATCACCTTGAAAATAGAAGGACCCTCACTAAAGTCCTTGTGTGTAGTGATGATCACACTGTGGCCAGCCCACCCAGGTCCTGCAAGGGACAAGAGATCCAGACTGTGGAAGGGGCATGGCAAGAGCTAGAGGGGCAGACCTGCACTGCAATATGCTCTGCCCAGGTCCTGCTAGTATGAAATGAGTGGCCACTCAAACTTACGTTGCAAAGAGAGCTCAATAGGTTTGCAAAACCTTCAGATGCTCAAAGCCTCATTCTAGTGAGTTACACTGAGACCCAACACTGCCATCCAGCCATCAGAATACCTAGGGGCCTTCCCTGGGCCCCAAGCCCCTTCACTCCTCACTATCACTACAACCAGTTAAGTTTGGTGCCCTCCACCCAGCTCATCTCATAATTCAAGAAGAGTCTTGACATAATGCTAGGAAAGCTCCTTAACAGCTACAGTCAGTGCTTTTATGGGAGCATACAGCATGTACTGTTAATAGATAAGCAGGTCTGAGCAGTTTATATTGTGGGTATAAGGCAACATGTTATACTGATTGCAGATGGCTAAGAGGTATGACTGATTAATGAATTAGTAACCTCTAGATGACACTTGAGGTGCTTCCAACACTGATTCATAAACCAAGACATAATCATACAAGTAAGGGATCCTATTGACATTAATGGAGTGTAGATGAGGACCTCAATATATTCATTTATGTTAATGGTAACAAAGGGCCCATGTTTTTGTTCTGTGTTTATACAGCATCTAGTACAATAGGACTCTGGTCTGTGACCTGAGCTTCTAGGTGTAATGATGGTGATGATGATGATGATAATATCTAAAATTAACAATAACATTAATCAAATTGCATCTTGAGAAAGCCAGGTCTAAATCACATGGTATGCAAAGTGGTTTGTAAGCAATTACTCCTTATCATACTGATTGCACTTTAGTCTAGCTCCTCGCAGTCTGAGGCCTCTTACTAGCACTTTGTAAAGTGTGTACAAGAACCAATTCATCCACTATAGGGTGGTAAATATGGCCACTATTCACAGTGCACAGAAACACTGTTATCTAAGTAAGAGGGGGAAGGGAAGATGAAAGTTACATTCAATTTAAACTGGACAGGAAATTAAGCAATTAGAGAGTACTTACCTGATTTGAAACTGAGGAGAATACAAAAGCTGCCTTGAAGTCTTCAGTGACTAGAACTGGCAAGGACTTCAGCTGATGATGCCACACAAAAAGACACTGCAGAACCCTCTAGCATCATGGTAGTGGTCTAGTCCAGAGATCAGTGCCACTGAATCACCACTACCTTCTCCCACTCTGGAGAATATTTTCCCAAAAGGACATACAACTGTCTGAGTTGAAATTTAACTAGGATATGAGGATGAACCTGCCATCTCCAAGGAAAACCACTACATGATCTTTCATGACCACAAATGTTCAAAATCGAGTGTTTACTACTCATGTGAAAGACAACCACTTCAACCTCACAATTTTTCAGGCTAGATCATTAGCTGTGTACTGATGAAAGCCAGGAGTCTCCAAACACATGCATACATTCTTAACTTTAAGCAAGTGAACTGTCTCATTGAATTCAACAGAACTAACCACAATTTCAAGTGAAGTGTATGCAGGATAGGTGGCCATGAGGGAAGGTATTATCTATGGAATCACCATAGCGATTTCAGGAAGACGCTGACGGTAAGTCTACACCACATCCCCAGGGCCAGGTGCTCCCACTTTCAAGTATGCTTTCATTCACTTGCATGTCATTACTGCACTCAAACACAATGTAGGCAGAACTCTGGAAAGCAACCGCTGGCAGTGCCCCCAGATCAGTTTCACCACTGCATTTCTGGGTTTACTGCATGTATCTGGGAGCAGATGCCCCTAGCAGTGCTGGGTGTATAGTGGAGAGAAATTCTTGCTTCTTCTTTGATGTCTCCTATACAAGTGCAAATTCAGTCTAACCATGCTTAGGTCCTGAGATCTGATGATGATGATGTTGACTACACAAGTGTGGTCAACTGTACAACATTGCAGGGTGGGGGGCAGAAGGGGTGCACAACGGGCTATTACACCTTGCTTCTACCAGCTCAGTTGCAAATACACATGCTTCATTGGGGGGGAGGGGCGTTCTTTATGTGTTGTGTGTGTGTGTGTGTGTGTGTGTGTGTGTGTGTGTGTGTGTGTGTGTGTTAGCACACGCACATGCACATGAACACCAGGAAAAAAAATCTGTGAACTGCACACAGTTAAGCTCCTAAGCCAGTGTGCAAATAACATATCCCCTTTGGTGACTGCTATGGTAAGCATCAGAAATGAAGCATCAGAAGTGAGGAAACACATGTGAAGGGGATGAGAGAAACATGGGCAAAACTGCTGAGACAGGAAATTTTCACACTTACTTCCTGGGTTTGCCTGCCATGCTCCCTGCCACGTGGTATCCGGGTTTACACTTATAGCGGCAGACAGAACCCACATCATGGTTCCCTTGCAGGCATCCACTGACCAGCAGCTTGGCATTGGCAACTGCATGAGGAGCATCACATTCCAGCTTGCAGTAGGCTTCTGGGAGTGACCAGAGTCCATCCTCAAGGCAGGTCAGCCATTGACTCATTCCTAGCTCCAAGAGAGAGAAGCAGAGCATGCTCAAAATGCAGGATGGCTACATCAGGGCTACAGGCAACAAATGCATCTCTAGAAACCTGGTAACCTGCAAAAGTTGTTCTCAGAGCCTGATGCTGAAGCCAGTGAAGTCTATGGAAACAAAACCACTGACTTCACTGGACATGTGGTCCAGTCTTTAATTGACTGCTTGAGCCCAGAGGTAAGTTAATAAAGTGACACCTAAAGCATGAAGCAAGCCTCTCTGCAAAGTAACTTGATGAGCTCCTCAAACTTTGTTCAACCTCCACTCCCTTAACCCTCCTCTCTGCTCTGATGCTTATAACAAAACTTGATGATGCTAGCATGTTATAACTGCTGCTTACCATGCTCATCCCAGTCATCTCATCGTTTCCTCGCTCTTTCCCAGATCTTTCATCTGTACCTTGTCTTGGGCTTAAGATGTAAACTGTCTCCGATAGAAATCATCTCTGTGTTATGTTGACATGTTTATTTACTGCAATGGGCCAGTAACACTCAATTGGGGCCTTTGGGTGTTATGCAATTAATAACAATTAGTTATTACTAATTAATAATGACATAGCTATGCATCAGGGTTCTGTCAGTGCTTTGCAGAGACCGGTATTTTAGACATTCCTATGACAGATAGATAGGAATATTCAGAAAAGCAACTGGAAAAACAATACATCCTTACATCACCTTTTTACACTGTCTGATCTGATAACTGTGTTGGACAAAACCCAGCTGTTGGCCTTCCATAGTGTACAAAGCATAAGAAGTAAATAGGAATTTGCTCTGGCTGGTGCACTGTTACCACAACAAGCAACTAAGCCCCAGTCACCAAATGTGTACTTGTAAAGCCTGTATGTAGTAGAGAGAACTCAGTTTGTCTCCAGTGAGAACAAGAATCAGGGAATTTCCTGCCCCAGTGGCTCAGTGAAATCAACTGGACCCCCTGACTTTCTCTGCTAGGTTCAACAAACTTGAATTAACATCCTCAGGAATCATTTCAGACCCTGGAAGCAACTTCTGCATATGAGCCAGCTCCTTTACCAAGGAAGCCAGAGG
>NW_005842614.1:80402-89349 GCF_000455745.1 Alligator sinensis | reverse complement strand
AGCAGGAGCAAGATCAGGCTGTTGGTGAATTCCAGGACACACAGATGAAATAATAAATGGAGTTCCTGCCCTTCTTTGCAACTGGTAGCTCCCCTGAATGTGGTGGTACTGTGTAGTTCAGAATTTGGCCTGTCAAACAGTAGGGCTATGGCGCTTACACACAATGCTTTGATCAATTCTCGGTGGGATCTGCAGACATGTCTACTGTCATGAAATCAAACTTAATTTACAGCATTGTGCGCCTTTGATGAAAGAGGTGAGCAATTCTCCTACATTTCAACTATAAATGTCTCCATAAATGGGACACCCATTAAAATGATTTGTTGTATGAGACTGTTAGAGAATAGGCTAGTGGAAACTCACACCAAGCCCCAATGTTTGGCATTGTGCAAGTAATTAGCCCCAAATCCCATCCAGCTGAGTCCTGGGTAGACAATAACAGTAGGTCTTTTTCTCTAATTTGGCATAAAACCACAGCTGTGGCTATTGATGGCTTTGGTAGGAGGACATGGAGTGGTAGGGGACACCAGGCTGTAGTTAGGGTCTCAGGTCTCTGTGACAACACCCAGTCCAGTTCCATAGATCAACATACCTCAATGACATTTTTTGATTTCCCATCCATAATCCTGACTGCTTTCAGTAGAAACCTCCCCTGATCCCTGTTTGGCCAACTGCACTGGTATACTCTCTCTCAACTTTCTAGATCACTGTCCTGGGGCTAACAAAGGTGGCCAGGGTTTCATAAATATACAGGAGGTATGTGCCTGCAATTTGAGGTAACAGGCAGGAAATGCCCAGGGGGTGGTTGTGAATATCTGCAGGGTGTTGGGCTCCTAGTACGTATGGAGCTGGATGGTGCACTGCTTCCCAGGAGACCTCACAAACCTAGACTTTGTTTGCCTGGCAGTGTCAGGATAACACCAATAGGGACAAGAAGAGAAAGACTTGACTGAGAAAGAAACTGGACAGATGCATGTGGCACCAAAATCAGGATTAAATTCCTATGCAGACAATCCCATACCTTGAAGCTTAGCTGGCTTGATGCAGGAGAAGGAGCATTCCTTCAGGTATGTGGTCCCTTCAGGGCAGGAAAACTCAGCATAGTACACAAGCGATTGGTCAGGAACTCCACAGTCAGCGGGATCACAGGTCACAGATCTGTCCCACTGTCCTGAGTTACATGTCAGCAGAACCTCTTTCTAAGGAGAAAACATGGCTTTTTCTGATTTTTGTGAATGAGTTTAGACTAAAGTTACCACATCACCAGAAAGGCCGGCATGGGTTTCAAAGAGTTTTCAGTCATACTTCTCCCATTAGAATATCATGCTCAAATGAGTCCAGCTTCTAGGTAAAGCGTATATGTTCATGTTGCCATCTCTGGGATGCCAATAGATGTGAAGCTCTATATGGCACAATAAGCCATGCAGATAATGTAAGAGTTATCTATAGTAGAATAAATTAGGGTTCAACATGCCTACAGTGTAATTGTGGGTTGGCCCTTTGATAACTGAGTTTCTCAACAATGTTGTTTTTATAGACACTGCAGTGGAGGATATCCCAACCTGCATGGCACCAATGTGCATAGATAGCACCCTGTAGCATACTTGAAAGGATCTCAAAGCACTCCAGGGGGCTGTGGCACCCTTGCTGAGAATCATTCATATAGACCAACATGGGATCTGCCAGGAAAAGTATATGAACATGATGAGCTGCACTAGCTTTAACCGTGAGCCTGATGGTGCAGATCACAGAACCACAGAAAAATAGGGCTGGAAGGGACCACAGGAGGTTATTTAGACCAATCCCTGCTCAAACCAGGACAATCATTGCCTATAACATCCCTGGTAAATGTTTGCCTAACATGAGCTTAAAAACTTCCAATGATGAAGCTTCCACATTCTCTCTAGACAATGAGTCAGTGCTTAACTACCTTCATAGTTAGAAAGTTCTTCCTAAAATCTAATCTAAATATCCTGTGTTGCAATGTAAGGCCAACAACCACTCAAGCCAAATTTTCACCTTGAATGTGTCTCAAATGCAGGACCTCATCCATTATACTACCAGGGCAGACAGAAAGCCTCAGAAACTTGTACCCTTTCTCTAGTAACAGAGAAGGGACAGTACAAACTGTACTATGCACCTTGCCAAAATGACTCTACTGAGACCTTCATGGTTCATTTCAAAGGAAGTTCCATCCCCAGAAGCTATTCAGACTGTGGTCTCCCTGCTGAGATAGTTAACAACGGGGCCAACTCCAGGGATGCATATCCTTGTGCATTTTTCTGATCCACATCCTTGACTTCTATGAACTGGGCCTAACTTCTTTTCATATTGACTTGTAGGACACTACTGAGCTGGATTGTTAGAACTAGTGAGCTAGAAGGGAAGAAAAGACTCCATACCCCTGCCAGTTATCTCACTCATAACCTATTTTTTCTCTAATCAATAACAATGCAATGACCTTTATCTTTAAAACTGAAAACATGCCAGAGACCTTAAGCTATTCTAACCATTGCCTCTGCAGCTCTAGGTCACTTGTTCAATCTGTTTCTATGATCGCAGATATGTTTCTATACCATAAATGGGAAATTAGCAGCCCACTGCCTAATAGCAAAACCCTCCAGTTTCTTTTGGATTTCTTTCTGGATAACACCCTTTATCTAACAAACTGAGTTTGCAAATGCTGTATGGGAAGACTTAATCCATTAGTCAGACCCAACCTACTGAAATAAAGAAGGCAACCTTTTCAGGGCTCACCTTTGTATTAGCTATTTGTATATCCTTCCCACCCACAGACATAAGTGTTGTCAGTGTAAGGTGATCTGGCACTGTGGTTATGAGGGGTATATAAACAGCATAGATAGAAAAGATGATCACAAGAAATATTGAGCCTGTTGTTATGCTGTGAGATTAAAATCTTAAAGCTCTAAAACATAATTCACCATTGTTACTCCAGTTTTAAATTTAGGCCCATCTATTGACAAAGGGCCATATTTTCAGCTAAGGTAAATCAGCATTACAGGACTGAATGCACTTACAGTGGCATAATGTGGCAGTGACTGAGATCTTGGGCCCTCATACCTGTGGGATCACCCATGATAATTCCACTGTGCAGATACAAGGGGTATTTTGAGCACAGCAAACAGCTGGGTGGCATTTGGATGGGCTGAGGAGGCTGCATAAAGGGGGAGAGATGCCCCCCAAACAGCCTGCCTACCTTACCAAAAAACTCACCCACTAAACGTGACCTGAAACAGCTCACCAAAGATAGTCATGCCTACAGCAGAAAAGAAGGGCCTCAGGAAGATAGTACTTTCAAGGGGATGATTTCCTCCCCTTCTTGCTCACTTCAGCCCCCATCGAAGACAGCACCATCAGCAAAAAGCAACAGTGAAGGATTTCAGAGGCACTTCTCTTCTGCATTCCAGCAGAAATGAGATCAAGTTGTGACCCTGTAGGATCTGCCCCATAACAGGTGAATCTCTTTACTTAATGTATTCCAGAAAACAGATTCCTGAAATGTTTTTCTTTCCCATCAATCACCACAGAAGAACTTCAGATATTTCTTTGCATCACAAAAGCACCTTTCAGTTCAGTATGATGGGCAAACACTGTGCAGAACAGGTCCCAGGCTGGCATACCTGTGAAGGACCCAGGACTGGAATGGGAAGGGGCCCTAGTATTGCTGTGAGTGGTGGACTAGCACTGAGAATATGACAGGGGTAAGGACCAAATCTTACAGGCAGAGCAACATGGTACTCATGACCAACCCAATGTGAGCTCCATACAAGTCTTCCTTAACCAGCAGTTGCTCAGATACATCTCATGGGGGGTTCTACTTGCACCCAACTATCAACTCACCTGCATGGGACTCAAACCCTTTCCACTGCTGGAATGGAGGGCAAATCCCATTTCACAGGTAACAGCACACTTCATAAGTCCTGGGGCACTGGATGTGCAGTTCACGATGGCAGCATGATCAAGCTGCAGTGGCAGGCAGCTGCTGTGCTCCCCACTGGTACTCTGGGTACTGCTGTGGAGGAGACAGAGACAACATAACAAAAGCTGTGACATTAAAGTAGTGTACAAACATTAAGATAACTAAATGGTATAAATGGCAAAATAAGGAACATATTTAATCACCTAAGTAGCAAAATATGTAAAAAAAAATCTTTCCACTATATGATGTTTTTTCCCCTGAGAGTGTCTCTTTAAGAGCACTGAGCCAAATTCTCAGCGGATCTGTGCTGGTGTAGCTCCATTGATTTTAGGGGGGAATACATCCCCACTGAGAAGCCACAGCAGAACTTTTTCTTTTCTAAGCTTTTCATTAGAGAATGATCGTTTAGATGCTGAATCTCTTCAGCTGTCCATGGAAGTTGTAGGTGCTCAGCATCTCACAGGATTGGGCCATAAAATGCCACTAGTTGGGTATCTATTTTTTACATCTCTGCCAGGCATCCCTGATACCCTGGAGCTCACTGGCCCTTGTAGATCAGAATTCCCTGGAACTGCTTCATGTGGCTGAGTGACACTGAGATAAGGAGGTGGGTGTGCTTATCTGAGCAGCTTAAAAGGCACCCTGGAACAAGAACACAGTGGAGACCCCAGCCCTGCCAGAGATATTTGCAGCAGAATTCGCAGCCTCGAGCCCAGCCACAAGCAGTGCCAGAAGGGATTTGCTTCATGGAGGTCAGCCCCCCCATGCAAGCATAAGACTCCCCAGAGACTTAGGTTTACTCTACAAAATTTGTAACATGACTCCTCCTTACCTCTAATGAAAGCATGCTTGCTTCAAGCCAAGCATTAACGGGTAGTTCTTCCCAGAAATGAGGTGGAAATGCAGGAGGGAATGAAGAGATCCCATTTTGTACGCTTCCTTACAGCCAAGGACATCCCCAGGGGAACCTCTAACCATTTAGACGGGTGAATTAATAGCAGAACACAGTACTCACATACACTTTCACCTATGAAATCTGATCCACACACAACCCCCCATGCACACACTGCTCTCAGGCCAACCTTTGGGAAATACCTGTTGGGGTGAGTGTGGGAGGGTAAGATCTGAGTATTTTTATACACTTTGGCAACTCTTGCAGAGCTTGCTGTGCAGCCAAAGCCTTGGGAAGCAGATTAAAGCCCAGACATGAATGGGTCATCAAAGTCCCAGGCAATCCCTTTCAGTCCCTGGGCCAACCTTCTGCTTGCACTTCAACCACATGCTCAGAAAGACTCATACATGCACAGTGTGCATTCACATATGTGTCCAGCTCCTGCAAAGAATGCTTGAGCAATGGACTCACACCTAAAGGGGAGAGGTCTGTATACCAGAAGCACATGCCATGATGCTAGCACACAATGGAAGAGGGTGGGAGAGCTCAGGTGCCCTTCCCCAATTTTTCTCTCAGACCCTCTTCACTTGGCTGTGTCCCTTCCTGTCCTTTTTCAAGGCCGTCTCTGATTGAATCCCACATGTAACACCAGCACGGAAGTTACTGAGTGGCAGCACTAAAAATGGAGGTGACCTGAGATGTCCATGAGTGAATAGTATGTGGGGGCCAACGATTTAGGCCTTATCTACATTCAGCAAGAAGCATTCTTGTTGCCCTTATTGATCCAGACATGAATTCTAGCTCATTTACCACAACAGCAACCTAGCAGGATGATGGGTGCTTTGGGGGCTCAGGAACTGGCCTGGTATCTTGTCCGATTCATAAATTCTTTAAGTCATCTCAAGTAAGATACGCTTTCTCTGTGTCTCACTTTTACGACCTTGACACTTCCCTTTCTTTGCTCTATCTTGTCCATGTTGACTCTAAGCTCCACAGGGCTGGGAGCACATGCCAGCATGTCTCAAGTTCAGCACCTGGCACACTGAAGTCCTCATCTCAGCTGGTGCCTCAACCTAGCACAGCAATACAGTTAAAAACAGTAACACTTTCCCTTTACAAGCTACATACACTTATTAGGGAGATAGTGGGGAAGATTCAGCAGTGGGATTTCCCATCCATCTGCCATGTGTTTCCAGGAAATAACAGTAATAGCAGCCCTTTCCAGCACCTTTCAGCCAAGGATCTCAAAGCACTTCGCACACATTACTATAATTGCATTGCTTTTCATCCATGCAACATGGGTAAGGGCTGGGGAAGATCCTTTCCTCACCAAAGAAATGCAGCTGTTGCATAAAACACAGCAGCTCTGTACCCAAAAAAACAGCGACACTACACAACAGAAATGCTGCATCCAATTACAGCTGGAGGGGGAAATTAAATAGGCTGAATGTAATTACCTGGGATGGACTTTAGCCAAGAACTGGGACCACAGGGACTCTAACAAAAATATATTTAGTGATCACAACTGGTCAGGACCTTGGTTTTATGACCCTCCCAAAAGGATGTGCCTCCAAATAATATAGACCCTCCTAGCGCTCCTTTCAGGTAGTGATTTGGAAGGAAGAGCCAGCACTCCTATTGAACCTCCCAAACTGCCACCTGTATAGCTGAGCCTTCTCGTTTTCTTCCTGGAGGTCTCCCAGGCAAATCCTGATCTGGCCCAACCTGGCCTTGCGTGTCAGAGCTGACTGGCTCCCAGCACCACGTGGCATGGCTGCAGGCACCGGCTCTTGCATCAAGTAAGTACGTGGAAGAAATCTGCTCAGCCACCACGTACAAATATTTATTGAGACAAGCCTCCCTTCCCCTCCTCTCCCTCATACACACGCACACACAAATATGCTGCGGATGTATGTATAGCATGAACAGAGCTCACTGTTGACTCCAGCCAAGTCTGTTAGCCAAAGCTGCCATGGAAACTAGTGTGGAAGAGCTCATTCGAGGTTGGGGGCAGACGGGGCTGGGGGGAACAGCGAGGGAAAAATGGCAAGGGAAAGGACCACAAAAAAACCTGTTTTTTCTGTGCAGACCTGTTTATGAAGTGAGAAATGGTTTCAGGGCAGCTGTTGCAAATTCTTTCACTAGCTTATATTTCCATTTGCTTCCTTTTTAAAGAATTTGTTTTATGAGCACAGAGTTTGTCAGGTCATTAGCTTCCGAGGGCATCTGGTACCAATTGTGGGCCTCTTCCCCCTCCCTCTCCATTCGGTTGTACCACTCCGTAACTGTGCCCCCAGTACACATGCATACTACACACGTGCACGCACACCTTCCCCATCCCAGCCTTTACCACACACTGAATTAAACTGAGCCTTCTCAGGTGCATGCGTCTGAGCCTGCATGCATCCATGTGTCTGTGTACACAGGCATGTGAATGGTGTGCAGGGGGTTGAGACTCTTTCCTTTCTAGACTTTTTCTTGCCTCCAGTCTAACACCAGCAAGGAAACTCACAAAGAAATTTGGCATGTTCTGCAAAACATATAGCTTTGCATGTGCGCGCACACATACACACACACACACACACACACACAAAAGAGTCTTCAACTACATATTTCTCATGTGTATTGTGCTGGTACACTGGAGTCTAATCAGAGGCCACCGCATCACAGTACTAGGTGCTATGCTGCTTCCAAAAGCTTCTGCAGCTCTGATCTAGTCAGTCTGTAAAGTGCAAATCTGCCTGACTTCAGACTAGCACAGCGAACTAAATCTCTCTATCAGGCCTGCACTTTGCGATCAGAACTGTGCCTAGCTACAACAGTGCTTAACACAGAGATGTAATGATCGGATGCCCGGGGAAGCAGACACACGCAGGGGCAGCAGTGATTTCTAGTTGCCGCCACACTGCCGGCATGATTGTACAGCTGCATCAACAGCCATTTTTTTTCTGCACCCCTCTCCTCCCTCCCAAGACGGTGCCTGAGGTGGCTGCCATGGTAGCCCCATCCTACTTATGCCACTTAACAACAGCTTAACAACAGCCGACATAACTCTACTGACTTTGGTGGAGGTACAGGAACAGAAAGCTTCATCTATTGTCTCTCAGATGGATCTGCTGATCATCATGGAGAAAAATATTTTTTGTGTCAAAACAGTGATGATGATGATGGTGATGAGGACAAGAAGCACCAAGGAGCCCCAGTCAAGGAACACCATGAACCCACAGTGCTAGGTATTGTACAAAAAGAGAATCCCTGCATTATATTTTACTTTAAGATTAGAATCTGTAATTTACCATGCTTAGCATGACTTAGCAGGCTTAGCATGACTCTCAGGAACTACTGTCTGTCTGTAGGGGCTAAAACTCTACTAGCAGTGAGTGAGCGAGCTAATGGTATTATTATCACACTTCTCATCTCAGCATGAAATAATGTTTTTCTTTTTCTCCTTTTGATTATAACAGATAGATATAGCTTATCCTTGCACCCCACTTTTCCAGAACTGGGACATTCCAGCATTTTGGATAAAGTCCTTCAAGAAAAACAAGGAGCCAATAATTATTTTTTACCCTCCTTAGGCTTGAACCATCTAAAAATCATTCATGTTTTTATGTTAGCTTGTTTTGAAACCCAAACAAAGTATCTTTCAGTGACATTTTAGCAAAAGGTCAGGTTTTTTTCCATCCAGACATGTGCCATTTCAAAATGTCTTGTGCTTCACGGCCAAAGCTCATTAATGAAACAAAGTTCGAATCTGGAATTTTTTTAAACTGTCGAGGTTTTCCTTGAGGTTTTCTAATAGCTGTGAAAAGGTCAGGATTTCTCATGAAATTGGATAAGTTTTCCACACACAATCAAAACTTCAAATTTCTGAATTTTGGGCTTTGCTGTGATTGTTTCACAGAGTCCAGAAAATAGCAGTGGACTTAACCAAACCAAATATTCCCCAGCATCATGTCACCCATAAATCAGCTGTCGTATCTACCCAAGCTTTCATCCCATAGGTTACCATTAAAACAGCCCTTACAATTAAACTTCAATTTTAACAAGGGGACATTTTTATTAGACATGATTTGTCAATGCTGTCAATGCAAGGGATGATAGATGAAAGAAGA
>NW_005842614.1:67869-80371 GCF_000455745.1 Alligator sinensis | reverse complement strand
GAATTTAAAGATAGTCACTGCACTGAACTTCCTTGGATTTTGAATCTGGTTGTTCAAGCCAATCCAAACAATAAACTGCTCATGTCTACCCACAAAGAAATATGGCAAAGAGAGGGAGACAGATAAATGGGAAGAGGTGTTTGTACAGGGGTAGAGATTTCCTTCTGCAAGTTTTAATCTGAGATCATTGCAGTCTTTTGGGGAGGAAAAAGAATTTTCCACTCAGACTTTATGCTCCTATAGCAGTGCTCTGTTTCAGTGTTGACACATCACATGGTATCTCATTTCCTTATTCTGACAGGTACATTTCTTATTGGGACGGTGAGTTGCCTTTGGCTCTAACACAGAGGTTCTTTTTGTCCTTCTTCCTTTCTTGGGTACCCTACACCGAGACATATGTGCCAACATAGAGGGGGAACATGAAAGCCCCAAGGCCTTAGAGGAAATTTTTTCCCAACACTGTTAGCATCAGCTGCACTGTTGTTGGCCACATGAGGAGCCTACTGTAGAGGCCATATTAGTTGCTATGTTCAAATCTATTCCATTACTCAGACTTGCTCCCAGGACGGGTAACAGACAGATGCAACAACTGGATTGATTTCAAGGGATACTGATACAAGCTGTTATGATGCAACTGTTACAGTTGCATGATTCTGTGTGGTTACAAGTGCAGCAAAACCATCCCAAATTTAGCCCTGCCTCATTCAGGGTCTACATTAGGGCAATTTAGCTACCTTGTGTCATTACAAAATCATGCAGACATGGCAGTTAAATCAGTATAGCCTCTACAGGCTCCCAAGTAGCAGCTCCCATCCCCCTTTACAGCATTTATATGTGTTTGTCCATACCCAGGGTTAGAGGATGTAGTACTTCTAGCTATAATGCTTTTTCCCTTGCACACATCAAACCTATGTGACAGTCACAAAGAAGCCTAAATCTGGACCACTCTGCTTACCTAATTCTGGACATAGAATGCAACATCCTTCAATGTATGGCTGGAAATCCAGTCCAACACCCCTTTCCCCACCCCCAGCAGCTTTCAGGAAGATGTTCTATAGTCAAACGTAAGATACTGGGCTCATACAGGAACAGCAAGATTAAATTCACTGACTATGTTATGAAGGAGGATAAATTAGATCAGTGGTTCTCAACACTTTTAGACTCAAGGCACCCCTCAGAAAATGCCAGCTCTTAGTTTTCACCTTTTTTTGACTATGGAAAAATAATAGTGCAATTTTTCTGTTGCAAAGAACTCAGAAAGATCATAACTATTGATTTGTATTTGAAATCTCTGAGCTTATAGTGTGAATCAGACCTAACAGGGTGTCACAGAGCACTGAGGTGCCCTGCTCCCAAAGAGGGGAAAACGGCTAGGGAGGAAGCCCTAGAAAGAGGAGCCCAGCTGTGGGTTGCCACGGCAACCAGAGAAGGTCAGCTGACCAGAAGGGGCAGGGCCTGGCTCCCTTCATAAACCCCAGGGGCTGGGGCCAGAGGCAGTTTCCTGCCAGCAGCCCAAGAGGAAAGAGCTTTGTCTTGGAAGAGAGGGGAGGTCTGACTGCAGGAGCAGCATTTGGCACTGCTGAGGGATGGAGTAATTCCCGGGTAGGCTTGAATGTTCTTATGGCCAAGCGGCTTCCATTTAAGTTATAGCTAGAGGGCTTGTGTTTGTGTTGCTGTTTGTTACACCGGTGGTTTGGGAGAGGCTATCAGGGGTTGGAGGAGGCCTCATAGGGGACTCACAGCAGAGTGAGAGGACCCCAGTGCCAGTGAGGGTGCAGCATTTGGGGTGCATAGACCCCAGCCCCAGAGAGGGGCAGTTGAGATGCCCCAGAGAAGGGGGTGTTACTAAGAAGCCCCAGTGAGGGCATGGTGAGCCCCTAGGGGGTGGTGTGACAGAGAAGGCCCTGAGAGAGGGCAGCAGTATTGAGGAGCACCCTGAGAGGGGGCAAAAGCCCCAGAGAAGGGGACAGTTACTGAGAAGCCCCAGTGCAGGCGTGGTGAGCCCCCAGGGGAGGGGGCAGCACTGCCAAGGAGCCCCAGAGGAGGGGGCAGTTGCTGAGGAGCCCCAGAGGAGGGGGGCAGTTTGTAGTTAGATTGAGACATAACATCTGTTCCATCAGCGAGGTGTGGACTGTGGTGTAGGGGAGGAAACGGAGCTGCAGATGTACTGCCCCGCTGCCAGGGGGTGCTAAGGGCAGCCTCCTGCTAATTAACATCAATTAATCAATTAATAACAAGGCATGGCAGGAGAGTAGGTGGGCGGTTGCCCCAGGAACAGGTGTGCGGGCCCCGTTTAGGTTGGCCCAGATCGTGTACCTGTCACACAGGGGTAATATTGTGTGGCAACCCACAGCATCCATGAAAGGATTTCAAGGAACCCCAGGGTGCTGTGGCACTCTGGTTGAGAATCATTGAACTAGATCATATAGGTTTCCTTTGGCCTTAATATCTGAGTCTAATACTCTATGAAAAAGGCAG
Source organism: Alligator sinensis (assembly GCF_000455745.1). Classification (NCBI taxonomy): domain Eukaryota; kingdom Metazoa; phylum Chordata; order Crocodylia; family Alligatoridae; genus Alligator; species Alligator sinensis. The sequence goes on along the minus strand of NW_005842614.1, from coordinate 77,893 downwards.
AGTTTTGTATCCCACAGTGTTGACAGTTTGTTTACCATGTGTCTGGAGAAAATATACTTCTATTGTAGATCTAAACAATGATTAAAAACCTTTGCTGGCAATGTCTGCAGATAATACAGAGACTGAAGGGACAAAAAATAATGAGAAGGACAGGCTACAGCTAAAGAGAAGTCTGAATTGCCTGGTTAAATGACCAAAGTGCAAGAAAAGATGTCTTAATAGAGCCAAAGGCAAGGTAATAACCTAGAATGCACATTATACCTACAGGCTGGGAGACACTTATACAGCTCTTCATAAAGAGAAGAACACAGATATGTACAGAAAACCAACTCGGAATGAGTGCTCAGTGCAGTCCTGTGGCAAGGAGGACTAACATGATCCTAGGATGCACAAAACATGAAAATATCAAGTAAAAGTAAGAGTGTTCTTGCCTCTGTACACAGCATAGCCAAGAATGCTCCTGAAATGCTGTCTCTTTTCCAATGTCCACACTTGGAAGAGAGGTCAAAGGAGTGCTACAGAAATGATCCAGAGGTTGGAAAGCAAGCCTTCTGGTGGAAGGCTTATGGAGTTTAACCTTTTCACCATATCCAAGGGAAGCCTGAAGGGTGACTTGATCTCTGCTTATCAGCACTTACACATAGAAAAGAGATCTGATAGTGGAGGGCATATCAGTTCTGTGAACAAAGCCATGCCAAAATCCAGTGGCAGGAAGTCAAAGTTAGATAAAGTCAATCCTGAAATGAGATGAAATTTCCTTGTAGTGAGTGAAGGTAAGTAAACATTAAGAGAGCTTAGCAGCAGAGACTCTCTAAAGGGAGATTAGTTGTCTTCCTAAAGACTTGCTTTCTTTTGGGAGAAATTCTACAGCCTCTGTGGTGTGTGCTTGCATGCAGGGGGGTGCAGGATGGTGTCAAGATGGATAGTTGTGAAGCACAGAGAAAATCTACCCTGCCTTGGGATGTGAGGAAGTAAGGGTGAAACTACCTGCCTCTCTTACAATCTGATGTGAATTGCAATACTTTGATTATAATGCAATGCGAATAGCCATGAACATCCCCCTTCCCCCCCCCCCCCACAAAAAAAAAAAAAAAAAAAAAAAAAAAAAACAAAAAACTAAAGGCAGTTGCATTAGCCCTGGGGCCCTTCCCTCCTCAACCATACCCAGAGATTTCTGCTGGAAGAAGGCATCCCTGCTTACCCTGCCCTCCTTGTCCAACACTAAGCTAGCTACTCACCCTGTTATGACTGCTGAGATGTGCTCTGGAACAGCCAGCAGCCAAGGTGCTCCCATATGGTCCCCCATGTGCATGTGCAGATCTCCCCCTGCCCCTGCTCCCAGCTGCCATGGCTCTCTGGGGTGGAAGGGGGAGCAGCTAGCAGCAGTAAGGCTCGCCAAGCTCCAGGGGTGGATCTTGTGCCAGCTCTGAGGACAATGGGTATGATCCTGCTCCCTCCAAGGCTCATGCCAAACCAGACAAGCCTCTTGCCCCACATCACTATGAGAACTGGGAGCAAAAGGTAGGGGTGCTACCTCATTTCTAAGGTGGGAAGATATCAGTTAATTTGGCTTGATTTTTTTTTTTTTTTTTTTTTTCAGTAAAGAAGATGCGTAATGGTATGTGGCTACTACCATGACAGCTTTTTTTTTTTTTTTTTTTTTTTTACCCATCTCTGAATCCTCAGGAATGGTTACAGCCAGAGACATAACACTAAACAGGGTGGACCAGTGCTCTGAAATAGTATAAACAAATCTTCTTTCTTCAATAATTCACTGTTGCATCTTAATCATGTGCTCTGGGTCAAACAGATGGCAAGAACAGGTATTGGGAAATGACCTTCCCTTAGCTCAGATTTGCAGGGATCTGGTGGAGGTCTTTCACTCCTTCTCCAGAATGGAGCGCAGTTTGCTGGCCCGAGTCATTTAGTCCTGAGCTATTGCAGGCCCTTGGCCACTGGTGGTACCTGACTGTCTCCCTCTTTCCTGCCTGTACAGAGAAATGGTTTAGTTTTCTGAGACCTGAAATACATGAGTCTCACACAAAGTACTAGGCTCAATACAGAGATAAGAGGAGAAAATGAAATGGCTTGTGATACTCAGGAGGTCAAGCCAGGTAATCCAATGGTCCCTGCTGGAGTAGATCTCCATGAATTTATAATCTTATAAATTAAGTGGAATAGTGAGAGATGACTCAAGTGTTCTAAAGAGCTAATATACAAGGCATTAAGATCTAGAAATGGTCTGCAGATAACAGATGAAACATTATAGCCCTTAAAAATAATCCATGCACCTATGTTTGTTTGCATTTTCCAACTATGATTAGGACATTTGGCACTCTGCAGATGAATGGACAGTTAACTGGAATTAATGACCCATATGGCACAGTCTCAGCTGTCAAGGCCTACCAGTTAGTCATTAATCCACGAGAAATGCCCTACATGTCAACAATCACTATTGCCTAAGGAGAAGCAGCTGGAAGTAAGCTCAAAGACTGTTCAAATTGAACAAAACTCTTCTGAACTGTAATTATCAGGATGTGAGTCCCAACTCTAGAAGGGTCCCTCCTGGTCAGTTTGGAGGCACTTGTGTGGGGCAGCATGGGGGAAGCTTGCCCCAGTAATGCTCCTACTGAATGTGATGTGAGGATAAGCAGACAGTTCTGTGGCTCTCAGCCAAATGACTTTCACCAGCACTAAATTAGTCTGGAACAAACATTTTCAAAGTGAACCTTTTATAGCCCTATGTCATTTGGATTCCCTTCCATTAAAGGCTCACTTGCTCACTCTCTCTTTCCTATTCCATCTTTTCCTGCTGTCCTTATTTCCATTCCTTTTCCATGTTTTTTCCCCGCTCTGTTCCTGCACTGTCTTTCTCTCTCCCTGATACATCTTGCTTGATCTCTCCCATCACTGCTATAAACAACCTGGGGCTTTGGGTGGGTGCAGCTCAGAGGATCACCCTGGCTAGGAGATCACTCCAAGGGCATCCCTAAAATTGGAGCTAATTGAAAGGAAAAGTACAAGGCCTGTCACCGATGCACAAATCAATCTCAGATTGAAATAGCAAACTAGGACAAGCAAGCTAGGGAAGCGGCTTAGGAAACTGCAATTCTTTCCTTACTGAACAAAAAAGGAAAAAAATTAAAACCAAAACCAGATTTCTCTTTAATCCATTAAAACTTCTTTTGGGGAAAAATAATGGAGTGAATAAGACTACAATACAGATTTTATTTCGATAGCGCTTTTCCCACTGAAGTGCCAAGGCATTTCCCAGCACAAACAAATGTATAATAAAACCGGCTAAAAATAACGTGAAGGTTGTTATTTTTTAAAAAAATGTAAAATGTTACCCTGATTTGATATATAGCCCATACCAAAGAAAACAGGAGGGAATGTGGTTCATTGCTAAATCCAAAGGGAAAGGCAAGCTGAAAAGCAACAGCCTTCAAGTCTGACAGTGCCACAGCACCAGCGAGAGGCAGAACTTCCACTACTTCTGGTACACTCACACTCATGTTGGTGTCATAGATAGAAAGGGAAGAGGGGCTTGACCTGGTGTCCATTAATGTCAAGGGAAAGGTGCTTTGAAAGAGGCTCTTGTTAAGAATTCCCTGGGCTAGTAATTTTCCTTACAGGTGGGAGTTTTCAGTGAATTCATTAGAGACCAGCTTTTGGTTACTCATTTCACCATGCAGATGCACAAGCCCACTGAGGGAGCAAATACAAGCCCTTGGGGAGGTGATGGACAACCCCAGCACTTGTGCTCCTTACAGGCAAGATGAGGGAGGTTTCGCAATGCAGCCAACAGTGGTGGGCAATGGGCATGCCACAGAGGTACTGATTAATGACCAGAATGATGCTAGGGGGCATGGAGGAGGTGACGTATTCTGGATGAGATAAAGCCCTGAAGCCTGGGGAGTTTATGATCGCTAAGGATTCCAGAGCTGTTTCTGTAGTTCCTGATATTCTGTCTTCTGGCTGGATTGGGAGACCTCTCTCACCTTGCACTAGAGTACAATCATCCAGACTTGACTATACTAATCATGGTCTTTAAAGGGACCATGGTTTCTTATCCCATGACCTGGGTGAGCTGTTAACTCTTGTTAACTTCCTTATTTTCATCTCAATTGATCTATTCAACCCACTCATAATTCATTTAGAAGGGTCCCTTCTCCTTATTTTTTTCCTTCCTACATAAAAGGTTTTCTGTCTACCAGTCCTTTCACAGTATCTGAAGGAGTAGCTTGTTGCCTATGAAAGCTTCATGCATCTCTGAAACAGTTCCTCTCAAAAGGTAGACACCCTACTTCACCCAGTGTTAAAGTTGGAGTGGTTTTGCTACATTTGTATTAATCTCAGTTTGTCAACAGGTAACAATTAGAACACTGCCCTTCTGAAATGTTCCCTTTTTGACAGAGCTTCAAATATTAATGTGCCCATACCATAGGGTAATACCTTGCCCTAGTTTTTGCCTCCTTGCTGGAGAGGCTAATCTTTGATTTCCTGCATATAGACAGTTGTGTCATTGCTAGTGGAGAATTGCTGTCATGTTCTGCCCCAGACATGATTGCATTTCATGAGTGAACACATTCACCCTTTATTATATGTATGGACTATAATGTACTTTGGGATCCTTCAAAATGAAAGATGCTGTAGAAACATAAAGCTATTATTTTTATTATACTGGTAATGAGAGTTTCTACATGGAAGTCAGGAAAGCTTTTTTCCACAGTCTCCTCTGTCTCTCTTTTTGTGTGTGTGTGTGTGTGTGTGTGTGTGTGGTTATTTTTAGTCATGTGCTTACATATACACTGTGAGTATGTGTGTTGGTGTGTAATAATGGTCAATCTAGTTCTTTGCTGAAATACCACAGACTTGATCTTTTAAGCTAGGGACAGATAATACACATAAACCGGTTTAAGTGATCATAAACTGGTTTAAACCTGTAACAGAACAGATGTTCAGTGCACATAAACTAGCTTAAAAATGGCTGACAGTGGTTTGAAATAAACCTGGTTGAATGTAGTATCAGACTTAACTGATTTGGCTCAAACTGGTTTATGCAATGTATGTCCCAGACCCCTTGCTGATTTAAGCTAAACCAGACACCCCCAGCATGCTCTCTGGGCGGGGCGGGGCACTCTGCTCCACAGAAGAGTTGGTCCCTCCCTTCTGCTCCCTGGCTGGAGCTCCAGCAGACACAGCAGGGTCTGTCTGGCTTCCCCCTGCCCTACCCCCCTACCCTTGCTGCTCAAACAGAACTCGCCCCCTTCCTCCCTCCCATCTTCCACAGCATGGAGCCCAGCCCCATGGAGCCTAGGCATGTGGTTTGCTAGTTAACCGAGAGAGGGGGGGTGGGTGTGTGTGTGTGTGCGTCCAGTTTCACTGGGACAGGCAGACAGAACATCGACCACTTAGGGCTTTTTGGAGCTAATCAACAGGTCAGCTGGTAAGCTGTTTAAGAAGAGTTTGAACTAGTGGAGAGAGGCTATTGTTTTGCTGATGGGGTGATAAACACTTATCAACTCCCTGCTGGCTTGCTTGCCTGTCAGTTTGCTGCAGACAGTATAAGGAAGCAGGAGGGGGAGATTGAAAAGCTCTGTATCATCAACAGATGCAAGGTGGGTGTGTGCAGTGCATGCATCAGAGTGCTAGCAGGGGGCTGGATGTGGCAACACTCCCACCCTTTGAGCAGCCAGCGGGGAAAAGCCTGGGATGGTGCAGGCAGACCTGCCTAATCAGAACGTCCTGCCAGGGCCTAGCCACATCCCCCTCGGCTCGGTACTATATAAGCGAAAGGAGGGCTGCTCTAAGCACCCCCGCTTCTAGCCTGAGCCACTGCCGGCATGTGCTGGCATTCCCTCAATCCAGAGACAATGTCTGTCCAGTTACAAACCAGTTAAGCCTAGCCAGGTTAGACTAACCTGCAAAGATTGAATCCATTCAGGCTCAGGCTTTTTGAATGTCTGTCCCTAGCCTTCCAGTTGTATGTCTAAAACAATTAAGATTTTTCTGAACTTCTATGGGGTATTTTATTCTCAGACTCCACTGGCATTTATACCAATATCAGACCTTCTAAAAATACTGTTATATGTTTGTTTTAGAGATGACATATGTTTTAAAATGAAATAAATTAAAGTGAAACCCCAGCACTTCTATCCCTAATAAAGATGGACCTCCACAGACTGCTGTGGACTGGCAATCATAGTTTTGCTGGGCTTTGTGGGATCCTCTGAATCTTGCTGTCCAGAAAATGGAGACATCAATATTACTCTGTACTTCTGAAACTCAAGATTTTTTTACTGATGTTATCAAATGACATCCCTGAATGGTATAGAACTAGTTTTTAAAAACTAAGTTCACAGAGAAAAAAAAATAACATGAAGTGAAGCAAAGAACCTAATTTTGGACACCTCAGTTGAGTGCTCAGACATATGCATACATGGCTAGATTCTCCAAACCAGGGCAGATTTTCAAGCACTCAGGACTTCCAATCCAGGTCAGGGTGAAAAGACTTCAGCTCCCATTTAATCATTGGAACAAGAGCTAGAAATCCCAAAAGGTTCACACTCACTAGGTTCCAGTGTGACACTTATGCAAGAAATGGACAGCACAAAACATGAGTTTAATAGGCCCAGTTTATGTCAGAATCTCTTCCTAAGAGCTTGAATTGCAGAGATGCTGAGCCCTATGCTACCACCTGAAGTGAATTGGTGCTCATCCCATCTGAAAATTGCCCTCTCTCATGGAGAGAAGAGAGAGGTCTTGGTCCATAATTCTCCTATCTTAACTCCTGAACAACAAGGCCTCCTGGAGAGGATGAGGGAAAAGCAGTTCTCAGGGCTGGGAAGATACAGAAGTAGGAAAGAACAGCACCAGCAGTAGTAATAGCTCCTACTGATTGTGGTGTGAACAGCACAGTCTATACAACCAGGGAAGGAGATCAGCAAATTGATCTATCTAAAGTCACCAATCCCATTACCATAGTGTTTAACTGGGATGGCCAGTTTGCAAAAGGATTCCCATTGCTGCTGGAGAGCATGTGCCTACCACAGACAAACAGCCTGTCAGTGCAACTCAGCACCTCAATCAGAGGGAGCCCAAGCCATTGCAGATGCAGGGCAGGCACAGGTTCCTTCCAGCTCATGATTTATGTAGGGACTCCATCCTACTCTCAAAAATTGTAATGGGAGCAGGGCTGGCAGTTGTATACTGTATTTTCTAACAACCAACTCACACTTGAATAAAAATATGCACCATTTTTGAAAGGCAAAATATTTTTTTTAATTATTATTTATTTATTTATTTATTTTTTTGTTTAAAAGATCTTATCTTGAGAATATTGGTAAGTAGCAGTAAGTAACTGAGTAGCAGCTTCTGCAGCAAAGCCTCTGCTGGGGGAAAGAGAAAATGTCTACAACCAGCAGCAAGGCAACCTCACCGGCAGTACTGTAGTGTTACTTTTTCTCCCTCCCCTTTCTTCCCTCTTACCTCCCACCATCCCCAGTAGAGGCAGAAACTACTATTACTATATTTCCTCACTTATAATGTGCACCCAATTACAAGCAGCCAAATTATGGAAAAAAGTGTGTATTGTATGTGAGAACATATGGTGTATAAACTATAGGTTCCTCACAGACATGAAAAAACAAAAACAAAAAAAGGCACATTACCAGAACAGGCAGCACATTATTTGGACCTGGCTCCACAACATCTCTCTAGATTGGGCACTTCAGCAGAGCTTTTGGCACTTTTATCTAAAGCTGATTCAATTGGCTATTAGATAAAAGTGCCAAACAGCTCTGCTGAAGCACTTGATCTATACAGATGTTGGGTGAGCTGGGTCAAACTAACGTGATACCTCTTCTGGGCATGTGCTGCACTCGGTGTGGGGGCACACCAAGTTTAAAGTAAAGCGCTGTTTTGGGGATTTTTTTTTTTTACTATCTGTAAGTACTCATAAAGCTCATGCCTTGTGTTGCTTCACTTACTTTGGCTGACTTGCACTAGGGAGGAATTAAATCCCTGATCTGCAAGTAGATATGCTAAGTCACTAGTGAGCAGTAAGAATGAGATCCATTCAACTTTAAAATCAACTTATATACAGTATACAAGCTATATGCGGTCTCTGCAGTCATCTCAGTTCTGGAAGATTTAAAAATGACATCAATATTTCTATCTTCAGTGTATCTACTATTGTTACAAATAACCCTAAGACTCCATTAAAGAAATCAGAGGGAACAAAGTCTTCTTTTTGTTACCTTTCTGTATGTGAAAGCCCTTTGTGCCCAGGCAGACAGTGTCCCTTTCCTATCTTGCCTGGGTAGGTCTTTTACACCACCACACCATGAAAAAATATATCTTAGAAGATGGGGGAAAATGTACACCCATTAACGTGGCTTCTCAATCACGTGTGTGTACACGTCAGTAACTGTTCCCAGGTAGAAACTGACTAGATTTCAGGTGAACAGTGATCCTTTAATATAGTTTGGGAACTAACCCATATCCATTTACTCCCTAAGAAAGCTCAGCTTTATTTGCTTCATGTATCATGTGTTTTCTGAAACAGTATCTACAAAGTATTTGTGTGTTCCAGCACTCTGCCTATATGAGACAGATCATAGCCCCAGTCGTTCATACTCCCCCCCCCCTCCCCACATGTATGCATTTCATTCTTCCATATACTATTATTAGGAAAAAGAATGATAATCCTACCAATCAGCATTAGAGGTGAACACAGGCAAAACCTTAAATCTCAACTCTGGGGAAACTTGGATTCAAATCCACTACTCATAACGGGACACTATCTGAATAAGTGGTAGAACTAAAATGTTGGGTCTGGACACATTCAAACTGTGGGGAATTGGGATCTGGATCTAGACCCAAACTCCACAGTCCTGGCTACTGTTGTCAATCATAATCATCATCATCACCCCTTTAGGACAAAACTCAGCACCTTTCTTCAGTTCTTTCTCAGTTCTGTTTTTCTGCCTGCTTGTTCTTTCTGCATTATTTATTTATTTATTTATTTATTCTACCTTGGATTCCAGTTTTTTCGTTCCCCTACTCCTTTACAGTGTGACTTGGAACATTTTGCACTCTGCCACTATTGCTTCTCAGTTGCATCCTTTACAAACAAGGTTAGAGGCTTTGGAGCACTGGACATCAATAAATTACAGTGTTTCTTTTATTACTGGTGTTGGCCGTGACTGAAGAAGTATGAGACTTGGTAAATGAGCAGTTGTGAGGGGTAGGGAAGAGCTCTACATAGTTGAGGAATCTAGCATGGCACCCAAACCCAAGCAGAGAGAGAGAGGAGATTCCTTTGCTTAGTGAAGTTGTTTGGAGCAGGCCAGGGATACCCAGTGGTTAAGTGGAAAGTAACCAAAATGGAAAGGCAGGCATCTGTCAAGCTCCCCAAAACAGGCTGCTTAATGGAGAGACCCTCTCCATTAATGAGTAGCAGGTGCCAAAGTTGCCTTGAGAAGTTTCAGCTCTGTTTCCCTTAGGGACCTGTTAACCAGCAGGTTGTGTCTGACACTAGGATGTATGGGGCAAAATCATGCAAAGCACTCAGCACTCTGAGCTCTCTCTAGCTAAAAGCAAACTCTTTTATATAACTCTTAAGTGCTTGAGATGCTCCTTCTAGGCTGACAGGAACAATTTATGACTTTAAAATTTAACATGTGCTTAAGTATTGGACCTAGAACTGAATGCAGCAGAACTCCAGTAAAATAAATAGTGTGAGATCATGTAATTACACAGCATCTCATAATTCATGCGCATAAGAGTTGAATTAGGGATACACTAATAACATATATTAGTGTTAATATTCCCTAACTATTGAGCGCTCAACTTTGTAATCCTGGAGTGTCTGTGTGGGCAGAAATGAGGACTGTATTTCTGTGTCATGGTCTCTGTTACAAGAACACACACGTATGCAATACTTCTAGCTTCCTAACAAACTTTCCCCACAAACAGAGAACAAACTAAACCTCACTAAATACATTTCCTTCCAGACTTC
>NW_005842614.1:64299-67838 GCF_000455745.1 Alligator sinensis | reverse complement strand
AGCAGGATGAACGCATGTATATGTGCATGAAAATTTACAACTGCCTGAGTTCAAAGTGTAGTGCTAGCATTTAGGGAAGATCCATCTCTATTGACCTCCTTGAGGAGCCACACTGGACACGACTTGCTCTACCTTCCAGCTGTGGTCCAGACTAGGCCTGAAGTTCAACCATGTGTAGAACACCTCTCCCATCGCTGCATTTGTCTGCAATATACTAACCCAGCATCACTACTTTACTGGGATAGGACTTAAAATTTGAGATGGGAAAGAGCGATCAGCCCAGGATTTACCAGGTGTCTCTCTCTGGATGAGCCAAAGGGAAGTATGGTCTTCACAGGAATGACAGCCACACAGCTGCTCCTGAGCTGGGCTCTCCACCAAAGCAAGACTTCCCACTCAGCAGCAACATAACAGAACCCAAGAAGAGGTGGTACCTGTGTCTCTGACAGCCATGTCCCTCGTGCTCCAGGAGACAAGTGTTTGGAATGGAAGTGCTGGAGGAGGAGGATGTCCTCATGGCAACTGCCGAGATACCCACTAAGGGGGAGGAGAAATTGAGCAGCACTGAGGCAACGCGATAGGGAAGGGAACCTGGGTTGTGAGTCACACTGATGACCAATGGGTTCCTCTGACAAGAGAGCTCATGTGTTCCTAAGGGAGAAGAATTAACAAGAGAGAAGACATTAGCCCAATGCTAGCACTGTTTAGCTTGCTTTGATTTAGTCCACAGTTCGGATTCTACCTGCGTGGTCTCCCATCTCCTCAAAGCAACTTGCACAGGATTCCTCCAATGGAGCATTGCAGTGAAAAAGGCAGACAAGGCACTCTCACAGCCTGGGAGCTCTGTGAAAATCCTTCTGCTTTAAGCTAACTAAAAATTATACTTGGGTTAAAAAACCAGGCAACTGAGTCAATGCTGAGAGAAATGGGACAGTAGATCGAAAGAGCAAAAGGAGACCAAGGCTTGAACAGAGTCCTTTTCCTGGTCTGTCGCAGAGAACAGCCTGTCTAAGCCCTCTACAAGAATGAGCTGGAGGGAGATGTTGCCCGGAAAGGTGCTGAGCGCTCCCAGGAAGTGACAGGTGCTCTCAGCTCCCTCTGAGCTCACAGACAAATGGCCCATGACAATTTGGTACATTCATTAGAAGCTGACTGACAGAGCCTTGTTTTATCCCTTTCCTCTCACTTGTTCCTTAGACCCTTCCTTTCTCCCCAGTCCCCTTCAAACAAGGAAAAAAAAACCCAAAAAAGAAAAGAAGAGAGAAAGAGAAGGTCCTGGAGGAGGAAAGTGGGGAGAGACCTCACACCACTGCTTGCATTTGCATCTCAGTTCTTAGTGCACTCACCCAGAGAGTGATTGTGCCCACTCACATCACTCAGGTGGACAGTCACAGTCAGTTTGTGTTGGTCACCTGGGATGATGCCATCGGAGGCCAGGAAAACAAAGACTGAGGTAGCCACTCCGGGTCTGTCAAAGCACACCTGGGCAATAGGTACAATAGGAGAAGGGAAAGGCAGGGTAGGGATTGTGGTGAAGAAAAAATAGTTATGTTGGCAATTGCTTTGCAACCTACTTGAACAGACAAATAAACAGTCATACAGACTTCCTGCTTTTCCAACTTGGAAGCTTCAAACAGCTTTCCCAGTGCCTGTCAATAGTAACTTTGCCTTGCAGTAACTTTGCTGAGCCTGCCTAGGTTCCTCAGACAGACTTGTCAATTTTTCTCAATCCTAACCTTCAACAACACTCATCCTAGCACCTGACAATCCAGTCTCAGGCTTCTCTCCAAGCTGGCTTTATACTGTACAACTCATTCCACTGTTTGAAACCTAGAGGTGACAGGCTGGTAGGATTATAAATTGTACCATTGAACTGCTTCCATTAAAAAACAAACAAAACAAAAATAACCCACAAGCCCAAGAGTGGCTGTGAATCTGTGGCAGAAAGAAATGTCTAGCAGAAAAACCAGCACTTCCCCTGACTTGTCTAGGAGGCTGCAGTGCACAGCAGCAAAACTCAGAGCATCAATCACGGTAGCTGCCTTTGGAAAGCAAGAGGATATAAACCCCTTGATGTTCAGATGCTCTTTGATCCAAATCCACCCCATGGAATGCTCTTGCTAAAACCAGGCTGGAGACAAGTGGCAACAGATTCAAGTTAAAACAATATTTCACAGCAGGACAAATCCATTTAGCAGAACAGAGGCAAACTCACCAGGCTGTGCACTTAAGAGTCCTAAAGCACAGTGTTGGGGCTGGGGAGAAGAAACTTGACCTGCACTGTAGCCTCATGGCTCTTTTCACATATAATAATGTGTGTGACCATGGTGCCTTGAGTCCCTAAGCTGGACTGGGGTTCTGCTATGTTAGGGCCTGCATATAAACAGACTAAGAAACAGTCCTTGTTCTGAAGAGCACACAATCAATCCATGAAGATCAGGCACCTAAAGGACAAGGTGCAGGGAATCCAAAAACAGAGAAGAGCCTGCAGAGTCAGGAAGGAATCCAAGTCCTTGTGAGGCCTCCAGGAACCTGCAGCTCTTCTGTGACTGCCCCAGCAAAGGAGGGTGGACACTGAAGTCCTGAAACTGTAGGTCCAGCCCTACTCTCCTCTGGCCTAGTTAGCTTTAGTATAGGTCACTCACTGTGGGAACCACAGCAGAGTTGCACCTTGCATTAAACAGAAGGCATGAGCCCATGGAACGGGTTCCCCTAATCCTGCCTCTGCTCCTGCTAACCAGCTGAACCCCCTTGTTCTGCCATACTGAGGACCCCATAGAGGGATGGCATGTGTTATAACTTGCCCCACAATAAGCAAGCATCCAGAAGGCCCCAGTACAGTTCATCATGTTAGACAGGAATACAGTTATCACGGGGTGAGGCTAACTTTTCATAGCCACTCACTAGGGTCCATACAGAGCTCTTTTGAGCTGGTGCAGACAAAAGATCTTCTTACAAAACCAAACATGCAGCTTTTACTGAGGTTGGACAATTTCACATTTTAATTTCCTGTTTAACTTTTCTTCTTCCATTATTATTTCTTTTTTTTTGCTGCATTTCTGCTTCCTGCCTGAGCTCTGAAGCTACCCATAAGGGGAACAAGTACTTGCAGTCTCATCCAAAGCAAGCAGAACACTACCAAGAAATGCACAAAGATGTCTACTCCAGAGAGTTCCAGTCCTACAAAGCATGGACAGTTTAGATAAGCACAGCCATGTTGGGTGGTCAGTATGACCTCCCTTCGAAGAGCCAAATCCTCAGACAGTGTGAACAGGGCAGTTACACAGACATCAGGGCAATCCTTTATTTAAACCAAATGAGCTGGGATGAAGCGCTTTTGTTTCCTTTCCCTTGATTGCACTCCCATGTAGGGACAAAGTAAAACCTGGCTCCGAGTTCCAACGACAGGATCTGGCTTACACTAAATATTCCCTGTTTATGCTCCCTTTTCCATACTACATGTTGGATCACGGTTGGCCACGTTTTAAGTCTTTTTCTCTTGTTAACTTCCTGTGTTACATTCTAGCATGATTCCTAGT
>NW_005842614.1:58244-64268 GCF_000455745.1 Alligator sinensis | reverse complement strand
ACAAAGTGCTCCAACACGTAAAGTCATAAATGGCTCCCATCTGTGATATACTAGCCATACTGAGGTGCACTGTGGGAGCCTCATTAAGGTGCATGGACGTTTGCATGTTTTGATGGATGGCCATGCCCATGCTCATCTACAGGCAGGATCATTTCTTTGCTTTTTAGCACCACCTATTGAAAATGTTTGAATACACAGAAAATGGAAGCATGTATCTCATTAGCGATGTGACTTGTACTGCCCCTAAAAAAACAGGTGCATCTTTAAGGATCCATGGTCCTGTAAGTAGAGGGCAGTACCCATGGTAGTGAAATAGGCATGTGAGTGTAAACAGCTATTTGTGTTTGCACAGAAGGGTGCATACATTTTAATATGTGCTTGTGAACATGAATCTGTCTTAACCCAATCTGTTAGCAATCAGGCAAACTCTATAAAAGAAAAAGAAAATGGGCGTATTTATTACTAGTCCATAAATAATTTTATGGGCAGAAAATAATAGCACTCCTAAAGAAAGCCTGCGGAGCCAGTAATGAAAGTCTTTAATATAAACAACCATGGAGGAAGGGAACTGACCACAAATTCCAATAAAATGGAACATGTTTTAACCCCTGGTGAGAAGCAGAACGTGAGCTTTCACCAAGGTGGAGCAAAGATAGGCTTCTCTGCCTTCTTGTTAGAAGTGGAAGAAATGAAGTGTATTTGCACTGTTGTAAACACAGAAGGAGTGATATAAGCATGCAGATAGGTAAGAATGAAGACTAGGTAGATAAAGATCTTGGTAAACACAGAGAAAGTCAGGAATACAGGAGGAGCCAGAAAGGTATACTCCCTTTCACAGACTAATGCTTGATGCTTCATTAAGTCTTCTGAATGCCTTAACAAAACAATCTACAACTACCCAGGGCAACATGCCCCTAATAAACTGTGCAACGAGAACAAGACAAATAGCATCTTTAAGATAATACGAGGTAACAGCCACATAAAACTGAACCGTGATTGCGGTCAAAAAAATCAACACTATAAAAATATTATCTCCCTAATCAGTGTATCAGTTCTCTGTGTCTTCTCTGCTCAAATCCTTCTGATGCAACTAATATCTAGTTGGCAGAGTAGGGCCCAGAGCAGCTGGTTGGATGCTGGCATACCTCACACATTCATTCATAGTATCCAGAGCTCTCCCAAATGACAGAATTTCTGGTTATGGAAAAATAGGCAAGAGACCCCCAGCGTGGCTATCACAATGCAGCCTATACAGCCAGCACCAAGGAAAAATAAATGTGTTAAATTGTGAGCTAAATGTATTGTATTTGGAACTACTGAGGGAGATTATAAATATGGATTCATGTCCTCAGCTGAATTCACTGGGCACAAAACAACAACTTGGAGTCATTCACTCTCTTGGGTTCAAGCTGCATGACATGATGGAGTCACTTTACTGATTAATTACTTTTTTTAAATGAAAAGACAAAAAATTCAGCTCTTTCCCCTGAAGAACATCATAGATAAACTTTGATATGGACAGAGGGACAGTTATCTCAGAAACTCAGGCCCAGATCAAAAGAAGGGTCTGACTCACCTCTTCTGTAACTCATCTCTGAATGACTGGGAATCTCAGGCCAACCAGCTCAACTCTCAAAAGCAGTC
The DNA here is from genome assembly GCF_000455745.1 of Alligator sinensis. Lineage (NCBI taxonomy): Eukaryota > Metazoa > Chordata > Crocodylia > Alligatoridae > Alligator > Alligator sinensis. Next base: position 62,624 of record NW_005842614.1, on the reverse strand, counting down.
CGCCTTCTCAGAATATGCAGGGTTTGAGGGTTGTAGCATGCATTGTGCTGCCACTTACACCAGAACAAGAGAAAACTGAGTGTGAAACACTGCTACATTTGTTTGCACCCACTGGGGCAAGCCAATGGTGAATCAGGCTCCCCAAGACTAGTTACTATTACCAATCTTGAATAATCTACCTTAGTATTGGTCCAGCACAAAAAAATAAATAAATAAATAAAATCATAGTTTCACCCTGTTCTGGACACAGTTGATTGCACTTAACAGAAAATGGCCAGGAATGAGTTTTTTCATCTCCTAATCACTGCTGAAGGCTTCTCTTTCAGATATGGTTCTCTGTGTAGAGATCTACATCCTGGTAACCTTCAGAACAGGTGGGTGCAACAGGTTCAAATAATGTGGATGAAGCAAGGTATACAAGTAGTACAGGCTCAGGGCTCTTACGACTGACCTGTAGAACCCACAGATGCATCTGATGCATGTATGATGCTGTTGAGTCTTGTCACAGATAATTCATGATTACTCCAAGGTAGGGATATTGGCCTTCATTGATAAAAACCAAGGGCAAATAATAGGGAAGCCTGCTCCAGCCCTGACAATGTAGCCTCACTTACTTTGAGCCAAACTCTCTCATCATCGAAGAGCATTTTTTCTCCATTTTCATTCTGCATATCCTCTTGGCTAGGGGCGCAGGGGAACCAAGCAGCAAGGGAGTGACTCTGCAGCAGATCCTGAAGGTGAGATTTGCATACCTGGAAAGGACAGATTTTCAACCTCAAAAATAACAGATTTTCTGCCCCAGCTCCAGGCCATGCTGTTACCAGGGCTGGGCCTGGGATCTTGCACCAGTGACAGCATGTGCAAGATCCTAGGATGCCCTACTCCATGGAAACTCTATGCAGCAACTGGATGCAGGGGCTACTGGGAAATGGAGTCCGGCCACCAGGTGGCATAATCCCATTAATTTCATGGAAAGGTTTGCAACTCATACCAGCTGAGGATCTGGCTCAGTAATAGCTTCACAGAACCAACTTCCAAATAATCAATATCCAGGGCCAGGTGCTCAGCTTGGTCCTATTCACTACACTGATTTACACCAGATGCACTGTAAAATTTTGACTCCTCTGACTTAAGGAACATTGGGTTTCAAGAAGCCTGTTCATTGTATGAGGACAGTTCAAAGTAACAGGGAAACGAGGGACTGCAATATGGCAATTGTCTCCAAGCTAACTCCCCACTTCCTTATCCCTTTTATAAGAAATATTTCTGTGATTCTCTATATTTATCTGAAATCCATATTTGGATATTGATGATTATGATGACTGCTCCAACAAAGTGCCAGGCATTTTACAGGTCAGTATAAGAAGAAATAATAGCACTTAACACAGTGCATCAATAGCATTATCCCCATTTCACACAGGAAAAATGAGGCACACAGCAGGGAAACAACCTGTCCAGGATCACCCAACAGGTGAGAAGCATAGCTTGGAAGAGAGTTGCAGCCTAGTGCTCTATCTGCCAGGCCACACTACTGTTCAGGAAAACACTGGCACATGTGGAGGAGGACCAAAGGATACTTTACAAATTAAGAAGACAATATATCATTTAAGAAGATGAGATGCAAAGGAACACAGAACCACAGGAACTTCCAGACCAGACAAGTGCTCTATCTAGACTGGCATCCTGTCTCAGAGCAGCTAGTGTTGGAAGCTTCAGGGGAAGTTGTAAATTACTTCTTATGTGAAGTACGTGTTAACATGCAAATGGGAAAAGGTTTTGCTAGCTAAGTTAGGCCCTTTGCCACGGGCAGCCCATAGACCACCGAAAAGAGGGCTGAAGTGGAACGTAAATAGTGCATGGATCTTGTGCTGGCTCTGCAGAGGAATGAATTTCCCTCCCAAGTCACTAATCTTTTTTGAATCCTCTGTAAAGCTGTTGGCCTCAATAAAATCTGGTGGCAGAGGATTCCAGGGCTAACTGTGTGGCTCCTGGTAAAAAAACCCTTTTCTTGGAGTCACATTTTGATCATGTCACCTTTTGCTGAGGCCCAAAGCAGTGCAAAGGAGACCAAAGTTTACCCCATGTCACAACAGGGCCAGCACTGCTGTTTGGTTTTTCTTTCCCAGGTTCCACTGACAATTGTAAATCACCAGATTAATGATAATCTCTTTGCTGCAAGGGTGAGGGGTCATGGGACTTTTGGAAGAGATGCTCTACAAGCAAGTCCAGGAAGGTTAGGCTAAGATCATGTCAGGTCTGGGAATTCTCCCCATGATAGGACGGATATAAGGAAATACCTTGCTCTTACCTTCACAATAGGCTCTCCAGTCACTACGGAAACAGGGCATGACTTCTCATCTTGGTGGGAGGCAAAGGCCTGTGTTGCCCACTGATCCACGTATCCTTTGGGAGTGTAAAGGCCACAGTCTAGGATACTGCTTCTTCTCTCAAAAGGCTCACACACTCCATCACCATCGTGGACATAACACAGGCTCGGCTCTCCTGCAGAGAGGCCAAAGGCAACAAAATTTATACGGATGCAACCCAACATTTATCTATGATACTTCTGCTGGGGCAGGGGGTCCTAGCAAGGAGAATAGCTCACTGCAAGGATGATATAACATGGGGCAGGGAAGAAAGGTCAACACCTTCTCGCTTGCTGGGAACAACAAAGACAGAAGGTTGCACAGAACCTGTGTCTCACTGTGTTAAGCAGGGATGTCAAACATATCACCTATGCCTACGGGGCTCCTGGTGGGCCCAAGAATTTTGGGGCAGGGTGAGTGTAAGGGGTAGGGCCTATCACATAATTTGGGATGATGGAGTCCTGCTGGAGATGCCTTTCTGAGGTTGGAGGGTGAATGATGGTTCTGCCACCACTGCTGCTTGCCCAGCTGCTGCTGGCCAGGTCCGGATCTGATCTACAAGGAGCCCTGATCTGCAAGGATCCAGCCCAGAGAGGGTGAGTTTAACACTCCTCATCTAAAGAGATGGGTGTGAGTAAAGACAGCATGGATATGCTCAGCATGTCTGGACAGGACTATGATTAGCAAGCAGCATCTGGGCTTGTTGACAGATGGAATCTACACAACAGGGACAAGATGGGATCTGTAAACTGCCCCAGGAGCACAGCTTGAAGACAGATATTCTGCAGTAATGGGCCAAGTGACTAGGTGTTCAGAGGAGTGTCACTGCAGGGTCTGGACAGAAAGGGTAAGGTGAAAGGTCTGCCCCAGCTGACATGGCCCTCCAGGTTAAAGTGCTCCAGTTTCTGCAGCCAATGGTGAACACATGATAGTCTTACTTCTGGGCATGGCAAATTGTATCTGGAGTCAGAGCAGCAAGCGGACTAAGTTGTCCTTGGTTGGCCTTGGTTACCTTTGCTTCCAGACTGCCTTGCCAGCTCCTTGACCCCCATGTTCCAGCCCAGACCCCTGACTTCTGACAGTTGCCTCCAGGCTTTTGTTTGGTGATCTCCCACATCCTGGTCCCTTACAGCTATAGCTGCATACTCCAAACACCCTAGCCAGTGTCTCCAGTCTGGATCCTTGCTCCTGACTCAAGACTCTATGGTAGTGCCCTGCCCAACCACATCCTGGTGGCTTACAGACCTTGGCTTGTTGTGACCTGCCTGCTCTTGACCCCTGGTTTGTGACCCTCTAGGGTGAAGCCCCATTCACTTGCATCCCAGTTGTGCCCCTGACAGCGTGATCTTCCTGAACTCACCAACACAGTTGAAGCCCTTTTCCTTTTTGCATGTCCTAGAGCAGCCATCTCCATCCAACAGATTCCCATCATCACATTCCTCATCCATGCTCCTAGGAGAATGCCAGCAAGAATCATTAAGACCACCCTTGCCTACAACTTTCAGGCTTGAATCTGATAATGATTCAATGGTTAAAAGCTACTACTGAGTCAAATTTCATGGATGGGGCCATGGGATGACAGCGTATGGAGAAAGCAGAGTCTGACTTTTGTCAGGGGGTAAAGGGCTGGAAAACCCCAGTGACAGAGGGGTTTCCCATTTCCCACCATTCCCATTCCCATTTTCCCCTGAGGTTTTAGGATGGGATTTTTGTGTAAAAGGGCAGCTACCAAGGCCCAGGAGCAGATCCAAGTGGGGTGCCATGGTGCAGTTGCACATCCTCCCTTGATCCCTTTGAGGATAGTTGGGGATGGTTCTGCTTTAAATAGGGGGCTGGACTAGATGACCTCTTGAAGTCCCTTCCAACCCTAATTGTCTATGATTCCTGCTCCACTCAAACTGAAAATCAACTGCTGGGGAGAGGCAGTGGTATTCAGGCAGCAGTGAGAGTCAGTTGGCTTCATAGCTCATTATAATCTATTCAAACTATCTGTTCTTTTGTAATTTTACTATCT
>NW_005842614.1:39204-58112 GCF_000455745.1 Alligator sinensis | reverse complement strand
ATTCCTGGTAATGTCTCTCTTCTATTTCATAACCCTGCAGACCATTTTTAGATCTAGCTAAAAACCTTCACTCAACAATGGTAATATTAATTCAGGTGTGGAAATGACTGACAATGAAATATTGATGCATTGTCAAGAGACTCAAGAAGGCTAGATTTTGTTTTATAAATCTAGATAACAGAGTACATATAACAATAAGGAATACAGCACTAATAATCTTTTGACTATTTTTAGCCTAGGTTGTTGTGTTTTCTAAACTTGATATATATATGCCACGTCTATGCAAGATGATGACCGCACAGTCATTACTATGCAGTCATTTAGTACTTGTACAAACAGGTATTAAATGAATGTGCAGTAATCAGGTTTACTGTGCAGTCACACCAAGGAACAGCAGTTTTGTGAAGCTGACTGCGCAGTATCTTATGACTACTGTGCCGTAGCGTCACATCATGCTTCCTGCCATGCAATGCTACGGCATGGTAGTCATGGGATACTGCACAGCCAGCATCTCATGTAGACGTGCCAATAATCTAGCAAGTTAGTGCACATTCCAATAAAGTTATATTTGTTTTGGCTTTGATTTAAAGCAGCACTAGGCCGCTAGCATATTAGTAAAGCTTCTAGTTTCTCATTAACTGGAGAAAAATATGTTGCATTATACATGATGATGTGCCACACCACTTGTACCTCCCTTTTCAAAATCCTAGATCCACCCATGCTGGAGACACATCTGGAAAGAGTTGCTGGAGAACTGTGAATGCAGTGAGGAGAAGATGAGAGGTGGAGTTGGCAGGAAATCTCTCTGGTGTAACAACCTGCAGGTTCCTGCAGGTTGGAACACAAGTTGTAGTGGGGATGATTTGGAGGGTGACACCAGAAAGCTCCATGCCCTTGGAAAATTTTGCACTAGCTCCAAGCACACATTGCACCTCATGGCTGCAAACAGCAGCTTGGATAAAGATCCAATTTTTTGCGGTCCAAATGAAGTGCCTTTATTGCTGTGCAGAGCTCTGTGCATGAAACATCTGGGAAGCAGCAGGTTTTCTGGTAGCAAGTGGAGAAGGGGAGGTGAGAGAAGAGAGGTTTGAGATGAGCAAGCAAGGGCACAACTCCAAAAAACTCTGTCCTGTACTTCACAAGAAAAAGAAAAGAGTTTCCAAGAGCAGAGCCTGCCACTACACTGTAAAAGCTGGTCTGATGACAAAACTAAGGGAAACGTTATGCTAGGAAGAATGTTCATGTTATTACATGGATCCACAAAGACATCGCTTCAAAAACAGCCTTCAAACACAAGTGCAACTTCCTGCACATTATCATCAAAAAGATCTAGCAAGTTGACCACTTTCTATTGTTATACCACAGGGACGGGCAATTATTTTGGGCCGAGGGCCACGTACTAAGTTTTGGCAAGCCATCAAAGGCCACATGATAGGCAGCCAGGGGCAGATAAATATTAATTTTCTAAATTTTTAGGGGCCCTGCAAGCCAGATAGAATGGCCTGGCAGGCCGCATCCAGCCCCCGGGCTGCATTTTGCCCACCTCTGTTATATCACCCTGAAGGTTTAAAGGGAAAGACTTGTTAAAAGTGGGTTTCCCAAACTGCATTCCTAACTACACCTGAGATCAGTAACATTATACTGTGTCACATTCTCAGCTGCTTACTCCCATTTACCCTGCCTGTTCCATCTTTCCAACATCAGTCATCTTGGCTATCAGGGCTAATGTGGTCATTATCTCACTGGAGTCCATGGCCAGATTACACCAGCTGAAGGTATAGACCCCTGTTTCTAATCAGCTTCCCCCTTGGGGTTCCTGTACCAGCACAATCCTTTTCCTTTTGCTTTCACAAAGCTGTGAAGGAAGACTGGATTTAAAAAAACTGTAAGAGAAACACACTGATATTTTTCAGTGAAAAGCTTACACAGAGTTTTTCACTGAAAAATGGTTCTGATAAAACGGTAAGTTGGAAGTCAGAAAAAGTCAAATAGGAAATATGGCAAATATTTTATCATGGAGGATAATTAAGCACTGGAATAGGTTTCCAAGGGATGTGGTAAGTTTCCCATCACTTGAAGAATCTTTAAATCAAGACTATGTTTCTAAAAGATATGCTCCAGGTGAACCATTAGTTTCCAGGTTTGATGCGGTAGTTGCTGGGTGAAATTCTATGGCCCATGGTTTGCAGGAAATCAGACTCAATGGCCACAATGATCCCATTTGGAGTTAACATCTGTGAAACTTTATTATAATTAGATGGGTCAGAACCGAAACACTGGATCCAAGCACCTACCAACTTTGGGAGAAGTTCAGATCAGAATCCATGTCCCAACTCCACACCTCTCAAGGCCCATTACTAACTCCTGGAGATAATGAAGCTTTGCAACAGGCCTATGTGTTGCTTAAGGGACCATAGGCCAATGCCCACTAAGAAACTCTGTAAGTCTCCCTTAGAAGGGAAGCCACTGGGCAAGAAACAACTGATTCCTTGGGACAAATCAAAATATAACCTAGACAGGAGTGAGGTCATAGGTTTAATGAGTGCACCAAGGGGAGGGCACTCAGCAAACCACACTGGACAGTGCCCACTGGCCCATGAATGAGTCCAAGGAGCCAGTGGACACTACCCAGTGAAACTCTGCCTGGAGACAGGATTGGGGAAGGGACAGAAAAGCCCCACAGTCCCTGGGGGTCCTCCCGGCCAGAACCTCCTTCCTGGTGAGATAGATGGCTAGCCTAGCTTGGCTAGGGCCAGGAGGAGGTTGACCAGAAGGTCCTGGAACTGTGTGGGGCTACAGATGGGGAGTGCACAAATAACAGAAGAACAGTGAGAAGAACAGTGCAGCCAGAACCTCAACAAGAGGGTCTGAAGGAGGTAGTGAAGGGGCTGTAGCCTGGTGCACTCAAGGTAGGTGTGAGCCAGGGTCTCCCTCTGCTCACAGGAGAGACAGGTGTTGGAGGTGTCTGTGAAGCACACCAGATACATGCCCATGGCAACAGGTCTGCGAAGGAGCCTTCAGCTGAGATTCCCTGGTGGATAATGGTATCGAGATGGAATACAGACTTGTCCACCAGGGACCCTAGTCCTTGCTGAGCATGTCCTACCACTTGATGTCCAGGTGGGATGTGAGGATGGGATAGTGGAAAGTGCCGACTACAACCGTGTAGAGCTGGCCATGATGGGTGGCTCATAAATGGACCAACTTGTTATCCCCCATCCTGCATAAAGGTTTTGGGTTTCATCATCAGTTTAGCTGGGCTGCCTGGGAGCCACGAAGTTTAGAGGCATTTCCATGGCATAAACCTAGTGTCTGTGAGTGGCAGATTAGGCTGGTTTGGTTTAGTTTTAGGATGCAACCTTCTTAACAGGACTGCTTTGAAAATAACTTTCTATCTTGTGTGGAATGTTATACTTACACGGTCACTTTTCCATCTCCACAATAAGGAGCACCATGAATGTGGATTAATGGTGGTGAGGGCTCTCCCACGGCTGTCCCGGCCACCCCCTGGATCTGGTAGCGGTACAGTTCACCTGGTGTGACTTCCCTGCAGAAACACAGAGGAATCCAACAAACTGTGAAAGACAGCAATAGCTTTAAGCAAGACATATGTCTATATGTAGCTATTTACAACAGATTCATGAGAGACACTGGGGCTGGCTTTAGATCCTGGGACTCGCATGCTCTGTACAAAGGCAGAATGGAAAGATAACAGCCCTGTGGAAGCTGCACAACCAGGTGGGAAACCAGGGGACATGTATACATTAGAGATCCTCTTCCACTGTAGCTGTGCCAGCACAGCTGTATGAATAGAGTCCCTTACTAGAGTCACAGCACTTGTCAGTTGTAGAGGTTTTGCTACTGGCATGGTTACGCCACTTCCTCAAATGAGAGAAGCTAATCTGGCAGAAGCCCTCTTTTATGGGCACAGCTGCATCTGTACCTGAACTTTTGCCAGCTTACGATGTCAATGAGGCTGTGAGAGCTTTTCACAGTCCTCATTGATCTAGTGTACACCTGGCCAAAGGTGAAGTTTTCGACTCATTTGCTCCCTTCCCAGAGCTGCTGACGAAGAGATGTTAGCTTGTTTCCTCACAGCAGATGATTTGGGAGCTCTGTAAAAAGGTTTCATATAGGATTTTCAGTAGTGCTTAGTACTGGCCTAATTATGCACCCAGTAATGTCAGTAATGAAACTCCCCATGAGCTCACAATGGGTGCAGCATTCAATGAATGCTGCAGTCTTTTTAAAACCCACACTGAATATCCTTCCACCCACTCTCAACACCCTTCCACTCTATCTGTGTGTAGCAGAGGGCACTAGGAACGTGACAAAGAATACCCTGCAAAACTAATGGATACAGTTTTTAAAACCACCAAAGAACCACTGACTTTTAAAGGGAATTAGATTTCTAAGTGCCTAAGTGACTTTTGATATAGGTACTTTGGCTCTTAAATTGCTCGGGTGCTTTTGAAGTATTTACCCAATGGCTAGATCACTAGCCAAGGAAGCAGAATACTGAGAAAGGGAAACAGGTAAAAGGTAAAGTGGTATGGGTGGGAGTGAAGAAAGAGCATCAGGAGTGGGAGAGCTGGTCCTTAGTGCCTTACTGAAGTTTGCCTTGCCGGCCACCATTGTTGTCGTAGTCACTTAACTGCAGATTCAGATCTGGATTCAATTCAAATCTGGATCTAATTTCTGAATTCCCTCAAAAGTTTAGGGTACCGGGAATGAGACTTTTGATTTGGCCCATTATGATGACAGCTTGGCAAATTCCAATCTAGATTCTAATTTCCAACATACCCAAAGTCTAGCACTATTTAGGTCTGTGATGGGTTGTGGCCCATCTCTAGTATTATAAAAGTTTCAATAAAACATTCAGCATGACAGTAGTCTAGCTGAACCAAGAGTTTTGGGGTTTGTTGCAGGAGTCATTATCTGATTTGTATGGTGCAGAAAGTCAGATAATGAGGTCTAAAGGCTCTTTTTGTATTGGGATACAAGCTTTAGGAATATCTGACAGTGCAGTCTGTGTACAAACACACAAACAAAAATACAGATATGCCTACCCCCCATTCTAAACTACCATCAGCAGAAATTATAAGGGGAAGGTCTTTGCCAGGTAATACAGAAATGCCTGTCGCTTTTCTCTCAGACCATCTCATGGCATTGCCTCTTGCTCTTTATGACGTGTACATTCATTACACAACTGGGAAATGCCTCAAAGGTAAGGGGTTCCTTCCAGTTGGCTCATCTTCTTGATGAGTATTTAGTTACATGAAACTGCTATATGCACTTGGGTGTCTTAGTGCAAACTCTGGTGATAGGTACAGAGTCCACTTGTGAGATCAAACATTTCAATCCTAAAATGACCAATGAATCTAAAAGGACAGCAGTCAGAACTAGAACCCCCATAAACGACATAGCCTCTGATGAATCAACCTTGCTACTCACGTGTCAGTGAACTTTCGGTGCATCTGTATCCCTGCAATGGGGGACCCATTAGCAAATGGTGGGTCCCGGAGGACCCGGTACCGTATAGGCTTGCAGTTGGAGCAAAGAGGGCTCTGAGGCATGGAGGTTAAGAGAGCAGCATCTATCTCCATTCTTTCATCAAAGGTATAGACCTTTACCCCAGATACCTTCTTGTTGATGTTGAGCTTAATGGTAAGAGGGATGTCACAGAAGGTGTCCAGGGGTCCCAAGGGGATGGATTCCCCATGCTCCGTCAAGATTTCAATGTTGGAGAGAGCCTTGGGCGAGTCCGTTGAGAGGTATGTGGTCCAGAGCATAAGTGAATCTGGGTAAACAGGATGCAGGAAATGCAGCTCCAGGATACAGCCATAAGGCTGAGGGCAAGGGACAGTCATGTTCATATGATATAGGTGGAGCTCTGGGCTCCAGGCTTGCAAGCTGGGCTCACAGGGCTGATCCACATCTGGAGGCCCTAGACACAGGAAAAATAAGGATCCCTATAAGGAGCAGGGTATCTTACTTCAGAGTTATGATCCTCTATAGGTACATGCATCCTATCACTAGTCACCTGTGCAGGTGCATGCATGCACACAAACATGCATCTTGTTGCAGATACAAACCACATAACTTACTGCTGTATGTACACACATGCACATATATGTGTGCATACATACCACACACAAATAATACCACAGCGGACAAACACATATTGGAGCATGCAAATGTTTGACACACTTGGTTATCTATACACAAATCCTGAGATCCTGGCAGGCAGGAAGATACAAAGATCCTATAAGCATGCACACACACACAGATTTATGCACACCTGCTTGTACCAAACATGTTGTGCAAACATGTTTGCATCAATATGATAATTCAGGCAAGAACACACATACTATACACAGCAGTGTACACACAATACCACATTTACACAGATGTGCATTTTGATAGAACCATAGACATATCTGTATATACAGACAGACACATGCTTACTATAATCACAAATACAGGCCAAAACACACATGCTTAGAAACATATATTGACATATGCTGCCACAAATACATAGTGTACACAGTAATGCAAATAACAGAAGACCTCCACATCTCCAGACATCTCCCCATGCTCAGCTACTGTCTGGAGGCCCACAGACACACTTGTGCATACAGACACAAATGAACACATGCACTGCCCCAGGAGGACTCTGTGGCTGATCTCATGCCACAAGCAGTTCTAACTGTACACCTGGGATGGGGAGAAAAAGCATCTTAAGTTCTTTGTGAGCAACCCATGCCCACTTTCAGCATGAGGGTCCATGCTGAGCATCCCTCTCATTCACAGAAGTAAAGGAAGCCAATTTTCAGGTATATGCCATTCAAGTGCTCACATCTGAGACAAGCTATAAGTGTAGACAGATGAACAGTTATAACACTTTACAGCTACTTTGCTGTAACTGTTTTGCCTGCCATCTCTAAGGCATTCAAAGTAGGAGCTAAACCATTATAACTTTAAACCTGTTTTATTCAGCTCCCCTACAATTTATTTGGCTCTTCTCTTTTGGTACTATAATTTATTTGGCTCCATTATTTCAGTACATGAGTGGACAGAGACAGCAATTTCACTGGTTCAACAGTCATGCAATCTATAGCAGCAAGATGCCCCCTGCCTTTTAAAATGGTTTAGTGTTATGTCTGCACAGAATCCATGGGAGATGCATGGGTGTGTGCCTGTTTGGTAGAGGGCAGGGGAGTACACATACGCTCTGACCACTTTCAGGATGGAGGAGCCCAGGCAGGCTTGCAACTACGGATCTCAGTTCTTAGCTAACAAGATTTCCTGAAGGTCAAAGGGATTAGGGTGCAGTAGTGAGACCCAGTGCTCATCCAAAGCTAAACAATGCTGAAGGAACTTTGCTACAGGGCACCTTGAGACTCTTCTCTCACAGGGAAATCCTCAGTTTGGGGAATTCTAGACTAGTTCAAGCAAGTAGGGATGGCCATTGCATGCTGTGCTCCAATTATCCCAGGCCAGCATAAGTGTCCCCAGTGCACTGTTCCCTTTAGGAGTACACACTAGTGGTGTCTACCCTGTCAACAGAATCACAGCTCCCTCCTGCATGAGTTCAGAACAGCCAACAAGGAAAACCAATACTGACAGACTTCAGAGCAGTGAAAATGTAATGTCCATTTTCAGCCTCACGGCCTCTTGGCTGAAAACACCCCCATCTTCTGCAAAGGCCACAAGCATTTGTAAGATTTGGTGCCAATGCATCCACTTGTCGCTAGCTCCATGAAAACTATGATCTGAGCAGAAGTACCTCTCTCACCAAAGCCAACGTGCACATGTGTATACTGCACACAGGTGCAAAGACGAGATTGGTATTCATCACTAAGGACAAAAAAATCAGTTCAAGTCAGTAAGGGGAAAAAGTCCTTCTTCTAACAGTGGGAAAGTAAAAATGCAGAGGGGAGTGAGTCAGACTTTGGGCTTTCAATCTAACTGGGACAAACCTGATTTTCTTTTCTTTTTTTGTTTTTGTCCATTTCTTCTGATGGTGAGAAACAATTCCATCCAGCCCCAACTAGAGCTGAAGTCTCTTGACAACAGCCACAAGCAAAATCATGAAACACCTCTTCTCAGTACAAGGGCCTTGTGAGTATCAGCTTGCAGTAAAATCTAAGCTGTGACTTGTTTCTAAGGCAACACCTGGGACTCCATAACGATAAGCCATACCAAGGTACTTTCTAATTGACCTAATTGACTCAAGCCTTTGAAGCTGGATTGACCTATAAGATCATCTAGGACAGTAGTTCTCAAGAGGGGTGCTGTGGCACTCCAAGATGCCAAGGGAGCCTTTCAGGGATGCCAGTGTGGGAGCCACCACTGCTTCTGCAACCAAGTGAAACTACCCCATGCACCTCATGTGGAGCTAGACTGGGAAGGGCTGGGGCAAGAGTGTGTGGTCCTGCCTGCATTAGGGTTATCTGATAAACCTAAAGCAGGCAGAAGCACCCACTCTGCCACAACCCTTTCCAGCATGACCCTGCATGCTCCTCCACAAAACAGAGGTGTTGTCCCATGGGGCAGTTCCTCTTGGTTGTGGTGGCAGCCTGGTTAAGAAGCACCGAGGCAGCACAATAAGGGTTCTCAACCAGAGAGGTGCTAAATACAAAAAAGTTATGGAGGGGTGCCCCAACTCCAAAAAGGCTGAGAACCACTGATCTAGGCATCGCAACTGTTCCCATTCACTGGTATCTCCAGTTAACATCCTGAGCAAAGAAAACTGACTTCCAAAACATCTAGAGAAGTTGCAGTCAGAGCTGTAACTTCCTTGTGTTAAGTGAAAGAGAAAAGACAAAGCACTTTACCTACTGCCTCCTCTGGGGTCCAGTAGCCGGAGGAGTCACAGACCCGAGGGGAAGAGGCCTCATGTACATACTGGCTGAAAGTCCCATCTTCAGCGCAGTCTCCACAGAGGGTGCCAGGCTCTCTAAAGAGCAGTGAGAGAAAAATGAAAGACACATCCATTTACAGTCTGGATTCTCCTCCATTCATCCCCATCTTGGGATGACTGGATGAGTTGTGGGAACCCCAAAGAAGTCAGCCTCCAGTCAGCCACTTGACCTGCATGTGCTTAAAGTAACCCCTGGAAAAAGCTAGAGAGATAGAGTGGACTTGCAGCAACCTGGCTTTGACTCCAGTCATGTCACAAGTTCCTTGTAGGACCCTGGACAAGGCACGAAACATTCTTTGCCTCTGTTCCTCATCTGTACAATGGAGATGATAGTATCCCTTGGCTTGGCTTGTTAATTTGGGCTCCACGCTGTTTGAGATAGGACCGGTCTCATTGTGTGTGTGTGTGTGTGTGTGTGTGTGTGTGTGTGTGTATGGGACCCAGCACAAAGGATCTCAATTCTGACTTCTTGGGATCACCATAATAAAAATAAATAATGATATTAACCACCAGGGGCAGCATTAATCTCACCAGTAGAGAGAGAGAGAGTACTCCCTGCTTTAAGGAGTCTGTAAAATATTCCCTTTGATTGGTATGGATGGGTCTGTAGCACTGGCAATGAACCTAACTGGATTTAAGATGGAGTGTGGTGAGTTAAATGAAAGGGGTTACATGACATGATTGCCTGTGATGAGCAGAGTACCAGACTTGGTGGCCCAGCAGGTCCCTTCCTGTCCTATGTTTCTACTTTCATATCTTTTTCAATCTTAAGCTTAGTCATTTCCTATCAGAGCCATTCTTTTGATTACCCAAGCCCATCTAGTAGCTCAAAGTAGCCCAGGTTAGGGGATATACACTTTTAGGAGCACTGACAAAGCATTGTGTATATACCATTTGGTGCAGCATATGACTGATTACAGTATCCTGTGATTGTCCAGGAAGTCCTCAGCCACTGATTTTCTTTGACTTGGAAGGGAACAGATTTGTAAAATAGCTTTAGAGGGATGTGCAATTTCATTCATATTTGGAAAAGGCTTTCATTTGGTAGTTGTTAGAGAAATGCAAAGTATTATTCTTATTCTTTTCCAAACATCTTATGGGTGCATACCCATTGCAAATCACAGCTTCCACAAGTAGAGAATATCCATAAGGATTTATTCAAGCAAATATATAAGCATGTGCTGTGGTGCACCCCATTCACTTAAACACTTGAATTTGTGCTTAACTTTAAGTAGGTACCTAAGACCCATCAAAGTTGATGGGATTTAAGTAGCACATGCATGAAATTAAGCAGTTGTGGAAGCAGTTCACTGAACAGGCATGGACTGCTGAAGCAGGGCGTTAGCTAGAGTCACTCATGCTTTTACAAGCATTTGCCTAGCTATTAATAATCAGAAGACTACATACAGCTACGTCCAAAGTTCATGAGAATCAGTGGGAATCTTTTCACTGACTTTACTGGGCTGTGGATTAGGCCCCATAGTTTAATATACAGTGGGAATGTCTATATAAGATGCTAAGGTGACATAGCAATGTGATGCAGTGTCGGCAGTCACAAACCGTGACACCGCAGCTACATCACTGTAGCAAGCACTCCCTCAGTATAGTGCACCTGCTATGGTGACACAGTGGCAAAAAAAACCCTGTGTGCTGCTGGCATGGTGCAGTGAGGGCTGTTACTGCGCTGTCATTTAGTGCTTCCTAAATGGCAGCACAGTAACAAAGGTGCCATAGGAACACGTGCAGACGTGCCCAGTGTTAAATATGCAGGAACTCAAAAGCAGATGGATGTTCATTTGATATGGTCCAGATTCATAAACACAGGCACCTAATTTCAGGGCCCCAATCTATACTTAGGCACTAATAAATATGAGCAGCCTAATTGTTCAAGCAGCAGCCACAAGGTAAGATGAATGGGATTTGTGGGTGTCCGGCTTTTTGTTGGTTGCCAGGCTAGGCATTTGGGGGCATTTTTACACATACATTTGTCTGCTCTGACACACCGGAAATCCAGTGCATTGGAGCAGACTTGATTAATCGAGCCTGTGGAGGATGCATTTGTATAAATGATGAAATGCACGTCAGTGCCAAGAAAATGGCAGTGGTACGCTTTGAAACTAAAACATTTTCGATGTGTTTTAGTAGTTCAAAAGCATACTACCACCATTTTCTCAGCACTGATGTGCATTTCACTATTTATGCAAATGTATGCAACACAACGTAGGGTGCTTTTAAAAACACCCGGTGTTGTGCGGCATGCATGTGTGTATACAGTATAAGTGCCTAAATTTAGTTACTTATGTCTGAAAACATTATTGACATGCACAGAGTTACACAGCAAGAGTTCATGACAGAGCTGGTAACAGAACCCAGATTTTGAGGCTCCCTGTCCTGTGCCTTAACCACAAGACCATATTTCCTCCTTGTAAATCGCTAGTTTATACAATACGTGCTAAGTGAAGCTCGTTTTTCATTCCATGATTGTGCTCTGGGGTTGCATTTGGCATCATCTCTGCCAGCACAAAACTCTTTGGCTTCCTCTCCCAGCACCCTGACAATGGAATGTTTTTTGGAGGGCTCTTGTTCAACCCGTAGGCCTACATGGCCATTAGAGTGGTACATACGCAGCTATATATGCAATTTTGGCGGACACAGTTGGGAAGGGTTTTGCCTCATTCCTCCATTTCTATGAGGCAGCTGCACGAATAGCTCTCTGCTCCCCATTTATTCAAACACAAAAGAATCAGGCGAGATGTGCCAGCTGGCACATGGTTTGAAGGATATGCCAACTCATCTTCATCACCTTCATTGACTTCTGAAATTCCCCAATCTGGTGCCAAATGACTTCTTCTATGGAACCATGTTCAAATAAACAGTGTCAGGCACTTTGCAGTAGAAATAAGAACACGTGGCTATTTAGGCATCCAGTTACAGGGGGAGTTCGGTGGTAGAACTACAAAATAGGTCTCCAGCCATCAGAGACTCTTACTTTCCCTGGTGCATTTCAGTTGACACTGGTTTTCCTGCACACAAAACATGAAACCTCTTACCTTTCATAGAGAATGCCACTAATGGGAGGCAGCCAGTACACTGTGAGGGAGCCTTGATCCTGACCAATGACCATTGGAGGCATGGGGATTGGAGTGGGCTTTCTGCTCTGGCTCCATTGCTGATACACGAGATCCAAATAGCAGTGCATTCGAGCCACCTGGTTTGGGGTGAAGCTGTCAGTGCAGTCATCATCTGGAAGAAAAGAGAAAAGGTTAAGATAGTGTGGGGAGGAACTTGTTTGTGAAATGTGTTGAGATCCTCAGGTGACAAGTATTATCGTAACCTTTGCTATTAAGTGCAACCCTGCTATAACAGTCTTCTGAAAGACCAGAGAAGGATGGCTAGAGAGAATCCCAGTGGCTTGCTCTACAGGACTCCTCTCTTGCTATTTCTCAAATCGGCCACAAGATGGCACTATTTCGGCAGCCGCTGGCCTAGCAAATCCCTTAGCAGCGCATGGTTGTTTACAAGGGTGCTCCTTAAGTCACACTGCATTAGAGCCCAGGCGACAGTGTAATAACAGGAGCTTACTAAACACCAAGGAGTTGTTTTGGGGGAATAAAGAAAAAGGAAAGAAAGAAAATCAGTCGTTCAGATCAGACCTTGATGCATGTAACAGAGGCATCATGATTGCCACAGTGCAGGACCTGCCTTCCAGACATCTCAAAGGCCCCCTCCTTTGAGTACAGAGTGGGAGCAGAGAGACAAAGCCACAGCTGATGGAGCGGCTGCAGTGGGGCTAAGCCCTTTCACACCAGCTGAGCCTACAGTCCACGGCCTCATCGAGAGCATGACCCTGCCAGGACCCACCCCTCAGGGTAGCTGAGGAACATCAGAAGCTATCCTGTCCACTGCACAGCAATGTGGGTGGTGTGTAGGGGTACTACCCCTTTTTGACTGTCTGGTACCTTAGACCAGATTACTGTCAGTTGGGCACATGCCTAACCACTGACCAGGGTATAACACAGCCAGTCCTGCAATTGGCCACCTGTCAAAGTAATGACACCTGTGCCTCATATCTTCTCAGTCTGGTTTGGCAGTATTTAAAGAACAAATCCTGAATCAATGGGAGCAAGAGCTAGCCTTGGACTTTAAAAAACTGAAAAACTAAAACAGTTCTCTGGAGACAGGAAATGTTGGCCAAGATTTTCCCTTTATTCTTCCTCCAATGTGCCTGCTCACGTAAATAGGAATTGCTGTGCTGAGGTCAGAAGAGATACACTTACTCACATCAGCAGAGGATCTGGCCCTTGGTTATTATTAGAATTGCACAAGTACCTAGACGTGGCACCTGAGGTCAGGGTCTCTGTGCCAGGTGCTGTGAACACATCTGGTGGCTGTCTAGTCCTTGCCCCAAGGAACATACAGTCTACAGCACTAGTCTAGATGAGTGACACAGAGTCGGTCCACAGGCCAGATTCAGCATGCAGGGTCAGTCTACAGGCCCAACCCAGCACCTGGGGTCAGTCCAAGGGCGTAATCTGGCATGCAGGGTCACGGTTCTCTCGAGTCTGGAAATGTAGTGGTAGGATGAGTGGGAGCAGCATTAATCACTGTGGTGCCAGGAGCTGTGGCAATGAAAGCTACCCCCACTTACCACGCCACCACATTTCCACACCCTCTGGAAAGCCTGTGGGTCAGATGACACAGTTCCCTGGGCACCCTCTGACCTATGGACCATGCTTTAGCCACCTCTGATCTACACAGACAGAAGCAGGAGAAAAGAAGTGTTGTTGCCACACCTATCTGTGCAACCAGCCTTGACAGCAGGAAAGATGGGCTCAATTCTTAACTACTGGAAGCAGCTCGAGAAAAGGAGCTGCCATCATTTTCTGGAAACCTCAGAAGAATTAGACATTGTGTTTTCATGGCATGAGCCTCAGGGAAAAAGAAGGAGAGTTGATGTAGTAAGACAATAGTGCATGGATGCTCAGTATATCCAGAATCCCTTGTATCATCATCTTTGCGCAGTTACAACTCCAGTGGTCTCAGCTGAGTCCCAAGGACTGAATTCTATTGCACTTACCCAAGTATTACACCACTGCATCACCACTGTATGTCAGCAGAATAATTCCTGATAGAGGCTGAGGTTAAAGAAGCATCATCCTCAAGGGTCTGGCCTCCTTGTTAGCAGGGGTGGCCTGATTTCCAGATGTGCTGATTGCTCACACTTCCAATGGAAATCATTGATGTGTGACAGTGCACCACATTTCTGGAAACCAAGTCCCTTAGGTTCATTCCTTTAACCCTTATGCAGCATGTAAGATATTTATTATGGTGCATTTACAGATGGTTTAAAGATGGGTTTGAATGCCTCAAATTAAGGATGTTGGTTTCAGGCCACTTCCAGCAGTCTACAGAAAGTCACACAAGAATAGGGAAAAACACCCCACAGATGTCAACAAGGAATTGCCAACACACTCTAGGCCAGATCTTTAGCTGGCATAAATGGCATAGGCCCAGTGCTGATCTTATGCCAGATGAGATTCTAGTCTAGATACCCAGAGGGGCCAATGACCAGAAAGAAATAAGCAAGGAATGAAAGGACCACCCAGACTGATGGGAATGAAACATGTGCTGAGTTTCTAGAAAAAGCTGCATCTATTGACTTCTGTTACCTGTGTAGCTCATATAGTTGTTGAATGGGGTTCCAGAGAAATAAGCTTGGCCACAGGTGTCATTGCTAGGCTCTGGATCATGGCAGAGTTTACTTTTCGGGGTAGGGGCTGTGTCAGCGCAGAGATCTCCTGTCTCCATGGAAGGTGCAATTTCCCTGCAGGGATCATCACAAGATTCCCTCTCACTCACTCCTTTAAAGACGTGGTAGAGCCCCAGAACATGGCCCACTTCATGGACCATGGTGTTGGTATGGCCAGGCATGCCATAATAAAATGGATTGAGGACCACGCCACCTGGAATTACAAGCACAGTCAGTATCATTAAGAGACAGGCAAGAAGCAGCAGTTACCACTAACCTGTAATTGTCTTTTTCTTCCTGGTCACAAACAAGGCTGACTTCCGGGGAAGCTGTAGGAACTCAGCACCTTGTGAAAGTTGATCACCTCACAGGATTATGTCCTTTTTTATCTGACCTAACACCTAGGTCATTAGGTCATCTCAGCTCTGCTCTTTTTTCATGTCTCTTCTCAGATAAAACTCTCAGCCATGTACATCCTTAAATATATTTCTGACCTGGCATATCAATTTGAGATTTGCAATGGTAATGCCTTGACAGCTTCTGCCTCCCATCGGCTCCTCCACCCCCAGATCACTGCTCTGACGCATCAATCAGCCTGCGAATGACAGAGCTACTGGTGGTGGTGGGGGGGGGGGGGGGGGGGGGGTTCCCCCTCCCTGGCTGCTCCTGGGGTCCCTGGAAATGATGCCACCCCTGCATGCCCAGCTCTAGGTCCTACAACTGAAGTGGGGGGAGGGCAGTGGGACAGGGAACTGCCAGGCATCTCCCAGGCCCAGTGGGGGCTGGATCTAGGTGTGTGGTGGCATGGACTGCAGAGACCCTGGAAGCAGACAAGAAGGAGGAACCCCCCCTGTTTCTGCCACTGCCACTGCCCTTGGGGTGACTGGGGTGGCAAGGCAGTGATCTGGAGGTGAAGAGGCTGCCTGTGGGGTGGAGGGGGGATCCAGGGGCTGATGGGCGGCAGCAGGGTGATTTGGAGGGTGGAAGGATAACCCTCCCCTACTCCTTCCTGTCCTATACTGTGGCTAGAAAGCTGGCAAGCATGGCAGGCATGGAGCAGGCTTGCAGCCCCTGGCCACACCCCTGCTTGCCAGCCCTCTAGCAATGGGTCTGGGCAGTGCACATTAGGCTATAACCCCGAATGTGTGGCTGATCACTAGCACTGGTTAACCTTAACACAGAATAACATTCTTTAAAATGAGCACCTGCTGCCTCTAACAGGTAATCTCACCCCTAGCAGCTAAGGACTACATTCAAAATTGGGCATAAAGTAATGCAGATTAAAACCCAAAAAGAGATGGGTCTACTAACTACCACACTGAATTTGACTTTAAATGTATTATTCATTTTAGAGCAGGGATTCAAAAGCACCTAGCAGAAGGCAATCCAATAAGTCAATGACGCCACGTGCTCCTCACTCATTCACAAGCTTCTGAACCCTCCCTCCCTCCCCCCTTTGTTTTCAGTGGTGTTTTAGTGTTGATGAAGCTGCCAGATTGAATGCACTGGAGCCTTCTGTTCATAGCTACTACAGTGCAAGCCTACCCATACTACCTCAACCTAGTATCCTCGTTCTTAATTACAGAACTCAGGAAAAGGCTGTTTATCTTCACCCAAGCCCATTCAATCCCTAGTCTCTTTGCCAGGACAATCAGCAAAGCTGTAAATTGGGTGGGGATTTACAGGGACATGTCGACACCTACTGAATGGAAAGCAAAACTGAGACTCACCAACTCACTCTTCATAGGTTACCGAGTAGCCTTTCCCAGTGGCAACAATGATGTGATTGACACCAAAATGAATGGGTCCAAGTCAAGCCTCCTAAGGCATTCCCTGCCTTAAAGAATGTGTGTTTTCCTTTCCTAAAAACTGCACGTGGATTTAATGCTTACACAAGTGAGGGGCTATTAGCATGGATCAGAGCCAAACATAGCATAGCATTCCCTATGCACCCTCCCAATGCATTGCAGTCCTGACCCTGAGCGCCCTCCCTGTTCTTACAGCTCTGCGTCTGTGCTATATTGGATGGAAATATTTTCCATTGGGAACATTTTTTATGTAAAGTTGCTTTTTTTCCATCTAAATTAAGAAAATTTCTGGCAGAAGTTTTCATTTCTTCTGAAATTTTAAAGTTTTTTGACAGAAAAATTATAAAGAACAACAAAGTGGGGGGTTCCCTCCTCTTCCCCTTCCTTTTGTCCTCTCTCTTCTTTTTTCCATTATGCTACTGGAAAAGGGAGAAAAAACAAGGGAGAATTCAAAGATGTTGGGTCAGCAAGGCAGCCTAACAGGATAAATCATTGCAGCTGAGAGACAGCAGTAGTAGGTATCCTCAGGTTAGTGTTAATTTAGCTAGCCCAGATGCTAATGCAGTGAGATATGGGGACTATACAAGCTCACCCAGAACCCTCAAGCAGCGAGCATTTGCTGAAGCTTGCTCTGTCCTGTACTCACTTCTGTTGATACTCTTGCTAGCTACATCCAACCGTTGTGCAATCATGCCTCCAAATGCAATGCAGGCATAGCCTCAGACAGGTTTGATTGAACTCTAGTCTCTGGACCAACTTGCTACACTACTGAACTACCTCATGTCTCTTCCCTTTGCTCACACCTAGAAAGTCTAGGATATCCTTTCTAAGGGACAGTTTCGTTCTGATCGTATTGTTCTTGGGTTTACACCAGTATGACTGGCTGCACCAAAGAAGCTACACCAGATGTGCAGTAGGGTGGGACTGAGATCAGGCATGAAGAGGTAAATTCTACCCTGATGTATGTCCTGAGATGGTACTTTAGCAACGGCAGGATTTGGTCTAGAGGCCCTGGATTTGCTATCTATTACACCAGAATAAATCCCAGGCGACTCCACTGAAGATGCTCTGGGCTTACAATCGTTCTATGGAGCACTGGTTCTATAGCACTTTTTCACGCACAGCCACCTCCCTCCCATATCTGCTCTCACTTTACAAGTGGTCTGTAGCCCACTAGCTGGAAGCCATTGTTATATAGACTGTGGGCTCCTGAGATAAATTTGGTAATTTGTAAAACATCAGTGCACATATGACACTGCAAAATCAAAGCACTGCATTGCCATTAACCAATTAGGTGAGACCGTTCGGGAGCTTAAACACTTCTTGATTGTGCTTCCTGCTGTTTTTCCCAGTATGGCATAGCATCCTGGTTCATGGGGGCCCTACAGCCTCTGGTGCAAAGAGGTGATAAAGTGACAGAGGGCCCCCAGTGAATACGCACCTAGACGAGAGGGTCCCAAGGTCCCAAACACACACATTTGCTGACATCTCCATGGGAGTCACAAGAACAGGGGGATATTCAGGGCATGGTGCAGGGTAGGCCAGTGAGACTGACAGGCTTTACAGGTTCTAGTTCTTGTTTTATCCACCGTGTTCTTTATGCTCTTTTTAAATACAAGGATGTAACTAAACGTAGTTTCCCTATTTCCTCAGAGTGGGGTGTTTGCACAACTTGGCTATCAGTTGGCTGCCACAAGCCCCAGGGATGTGACAGCATCTGGATTGCAAGCTAAAGCTGCCTTCAGCACTGCCCAAACAAGTGCCAGGGGAACGAACTAACCTTCCACAGTGCCACAATTTGGGCAGAAGTTTCCTAACTCAGTCCCTGCACAGGTTCCTGCACTGCCACATGGTTGACTCACAGCTGCGTTCTATGCCAAACCAATACAAGCTGCACAGTTTTACCTTTTACCCATTTTCTCATCCAGCTGCACCTGAAAAGCAGTGTAGGCCACCCACTTACAAACCTGAAGCATCCAACAAAACTGCACACCAGGGCTGAGTTTGGCTCATCCAGGTTGCCAAGAAGAGAGACCTTCTTTCCCCTGCCAGGAAGGGCAAGGGTGAGTGAGCAAGGGGGCACTCACTCAAAGGAAACCCTAGCAAATCAACAGAAAACTTTTTCACATTTTAATCAAAACAAAGTACAAGAGGGGGAAAAAAAGCCAGTCTCCAGCCAAACCCAAGTCTGAGCGAGGCAGGAGGCTCCCTGCCCAAGGGCTGAGAGGAGGAATGCGCATGCAGAAAGAAAATAATGCTCATAAATACATGAATGGGATGTTAAGAACCGGCATTAAACCTGCAGCACTGACCGCGAAGAACAGCAAATCAATCCATTCAGGTCTGATCGCTCGGGGCACCAGGGGCCCTGAAATCTAATATTCCCACCTTCACACAGAAATCTGAAACTTTCCACTCCAGGGGA
>NW_005842614.1:1480-39173 GCF_000455745.1 Alligator sinensis | reverse complement strand
AAGAGAGCTGCTGCCGACAGCAACTGCCAAGACCCTGTACCCATTTCCCCCCCTAAAAAGGAAAGGCATGGTTTTTTTAAGCTAATGAATGGATGGAATAGGAAAAGAGGAAGGACTATGACCCCCCTCCCTGAATTTCCCTTCACTTCCTCCATCCGTGTTGCTCCCTGGTGAGCAAAGAATGTCAACAAGCAAACTGCCCTAAACCAGCAGGACTGCCCTTAGCACAGGCCCCTAAAAGCAGGTCCAGAATCTGCAATCACTAAAAAAAGGGCCTGTCCGAGGTGGGGGGCAGTGTGTAAACACACACACAATCCCACTGCAATAAATCTATTCCCCTTCACTTCCTTCCGCCCAGCATCCCACTTTCATTGCTGCCTCACCTTTTTTCCCTCCTTCACTTTCACTTTGTGTAATCCTGTGGGACTGACTTAAAGACTGATTTCAGTGGTTTTTAAATGAAACCCTCACATCAAGCCAGGGTACTCAATGAACATCACCCAAATGCACTAACCCTGCCAAACACAGGCCTTTGCCTTACCCTTCACACAAGCTTGACCTTCATCAAAAGCCTGTTAAGCTAAAGGTGCTAGTGATGTTACAGAAGCCTGGCTTTGTAATGACATCAGACTAGCAAGAGGTGTTGTTTAATGATTTTGCAAAGGCCTGTGCTTTGACTTTGAGATTAACCCTTCATGCTAAAGGTGCTGAACTAAGACACCCTCTGAAGGCTAAACCTCAATGTCACTGAACAGTCTGAGGCATCCGATCAGCAGCCATCACAACAGCATCTGAATTGGCATCCATCCTCCATGCTACACTGCATGAAGAAGTGACTTCAGAAAGCTCTATTATCATACCAGCTAGTTAAAGGAGTTCAACCATGGAGTTCACAAAAGCCTTTTCCCTTGGAGTTCACTGGTACATCAAAGCAACACAAAACAATATGCCTAGGTTTACAGTCTAGGTTTACAACTGTTTAGCAGAACAAAGGCACCAGAGTATATTGGTGAATCTGGCCTTTACATGCAAGACCTTTACCGGTACTATGCACAGTGATGGAGCAGTGATTGTTCACTTGCTGAGCTCCAATGCTGCTTTGCTCAGAGGGCTCCTCCTGTTCTTCTACCTCTATTGCTCTAGTGGTGTTGCCTCAGTGCACCAGGGAAACCTTATAGCTGGGTTACAAGGAGCTTTTCAGGCACTGATGCTTAGAGCTAGCACATGGCCGTGCTCTCTTTACACAAAACAGCAACAGTTGTGCCAAATAATACATCAATGAGAACTTGACACACATATCCAAATTATACCACAGAGTCAATATACAGGCAGTCCTCAGACTTATGACACAATTGGTTCCTGAAAACCGCGTCTTAAGTTGAAATGTTGCAACTCGGAACCAATTTTCTCACAAGAAACAATGTTATAAAGGGGGGATTGGTTCCTGAACCAAGGCCCGATACCCTATTTTCACCAAAAATACCCCAGAATTTTGTACTTGATCAATTATAGATGAGTAATATAACTACATTAATGTATTTATATTGTAAATAGCAATCATATTGATTTGCAAGGACTTCTTTGAGGTGACTTTGCTGGACTTTTTGAAAGGCTCTTGGTTGGACTTTTTGAAGGGTTCTTGGATGGAGTCTTCTCAGGGGTCTTGGATGCAGGTTTTTTCTGGAGTCTTGTCTGCTTTCTTAAAGAAAGTATCCAAGGAAATTTGGACAGATGTTCTCCAGGGAGATGAGTGACGCAGCAAACTTGTTTGCTGGCATGGTGTCGCATCGGATCAAGCATTGTAAAGTTGAAACTGATGTCATAAAGTTGAAACAGGGTGTCAATTTATTAACGTTGTAAGTGCAAAACGTTGTAACTCGAAACGTTGTAAGGCGAGGACTGTCTGTAATCAACGGAGTAAGTGCATGCACGCTCCCTAGAGAGGCAGGCCCCATTTAGGAAGCTACTGACCTTCAGTGTCACAATGGCACGTTTAAGGAATCATTGATCTCAGCCCATCTTTAGTCCATTGCAACCCCAGCAAGAGGTTACAACAGTAATTAATAATATAATAAAAGCAACAGTAATTAATAATATAATAAGTAATAATTTCACTTAATTATAACCTTATTCCTTTAAATATAGTTTATGTATTCAATTTTAACTCAATGAAAAATGTGAAGTATCTGCATATTCCATTATTAGGATACTTTGGAATGAAGAAAAGATATGTCACAAAGGCTGCTAACAAACATGGAAAATAAAAACAGTGCTTTACCTGAAGAGGAATTGCACCAGTCTGTGCGCTTCAGCAGGGCTTTTTGGTGCTTTTATTGAATAGTTTATTGAATCAGCTATTCAATAAAAGCACCAAAAAGCCCTGCTGAAATGCATGAGCTATACAGATGCTGGGCAAGCCAGGTCAAACTGACATGATTCCTCTTCTGAACATGTGCTGCACTCGTTGAGGGGGTGTGCAAAGCTGAAAGTAAAGTGCTGTTTTTTCCCTGCACATCTGTCAGCAGCCAAAATGATAAATTTAAAAGACAGTTTTAAATTAAGCTTTAGTTCATAAACTAATTAATATATTTACTTATAAACTTCCAGAAAATTAACTCTGGACTCGAAAAGGAAGTGCTGTAAGTTTGGAAACAACATGCTTTATTTTTCATATAGAACAGAGGCTGAATTCCTGCTTACAATGGCAAAATGGGATTCACCTTGAACTATTTCAAGTTGATGATACCAAACTCTGGGGTAAAGCATGATACCAAACTCTGGGGTAAAGCATCCACACCTGAGGATAGGAGGGTGATCCAGGCTGACCTTGACAGGCTCAGGAATTGGGTGGATGAGAACCTGATGATGTTTAGCACTGAAAAATGCAAGGTTCTCCACCTTGGGAAGAAAAACCTGCAGCATCCTTATAGGCTAGGCAGTGCTACACTGGTTAGCACTATGGATGAAAGGGACTTGGGGGTCATGATTGACCACAAGATGAATATGAGCCTTCAATGTGATGCTGCGGCCAGTAAAGCAAGCAAAACACTGGCTTGCATCCATAGATGCTTCTCAAGCAAATCCCAGGACGCCATTCTCCCATTGTACTCAGCCTTGGTGAGGCCACAGCTGGAGTACTGCATCCAGTTTTGGGCTTCTCAATTCAAAAAAGATGTGAAGAAGCTTGAGAGAGTCCAGAGAAGAGCCATGTGCATGATCAGAGGTCAGGAAAACAGACCTTACGACAACAGGCTGAGAGCTATGGGACTCTAGCCTGGAAAAGTGCAGGCTCAGGGGTGATTTGATGGCCACCTATAAGTTTATCAGGGGTGTTCACCAGAATCTGGGGGGATGATTGTTCACCAGAGTGCCCCAAGGGATGACAAGGTCGAACGGTTATAAATTTCAGCAAGACCGTTTCAGGCTGGACATAAGGAAGAATTTCTTCACTGTCCAAGCCCCCAAGGTCTGGAATAGCCTGCCACCAGAGGTGGTTCATGCACCTACATTGAACGCCTTCAAGAGAAATTTGGATGCTTATCTTGCTGGGATCCTTTGACCCCAGCTGACTTCCTGCCCCTTGGGCAGGGGGCTGGACTCGATGATCTTCTGAAGTCCCTTCCAGCCCTAATGTCTATGAAATCTATGGGCTCACAAGAAGTGCCAACATGGAAAAGGAGCAAGAGATAGGTCTTGCCCTTCTGTAGACTAATCACCATCCCATATACCTCTCCTACTGTTGCTGCAATTACCTATATTACTGTAGAACACCTGGACCACAACCCCGTTGAGGTAGGCCACTTACAGACATGGCACAAAAAGACAGTCCTGAAACAATGACTTTACAATCCAAGTATAAGACAAAAGACTACAGATGGATACAGACAGAAGGGAAAGCTCAAGGAAACAAAAGACAATATCAGTCAGTGTGATGGGTTGTTCTTACAGCACAGCACCAACCCAACTATTGCCAAGTCACTTTGAAGTCATCAGGGCAAAGCACAGTTTTAAAGAGGGATTTTGAGGAATATAAGTAGGTAGTTCTCTACTCCCAAGTGTGAGGTGTAGTATGAGAGAAAGCAAAAAAGATGTCTGTTTAAAAGTCTTGCAAGCAGGCACTGAAGGCTGGTATGGTGAGTCATCTGACAATGGGAGTCAGGCTTTGCTACTGAATGAAAAACGATGAAGTGAGGGTCAGCTGTTAAGGGCACTGAAAGTGAAGACAAGCAGTTTATGTTTGAAGCAACAAAGAACCAGCAGAGAAGGGGGAAAATGGAGTGCATGCAGCGATAGAGAGGTGACAATCAAAAGGTGGCCTAGGACAGGAATGTCAAACATCTAGCCCAGGAGCTACTGGAGGGACTGGGAATTCAGTGATGGGGAGAGTAGCGGCAGCATTAACTACCACAGCTCCCTGGGCTAACACAGCAGCCTCTGGGCCCTGCCCTGAGCCCTGCTCGCACCACCACTGATTTCCTGGGTACAGAGTTTCACTGGGGTTTTGTTTTAGTGGCAGCATGACAGTCAACAGCAGTGTTAAGCCCTGCAGCTCCTTGAGTCAGCCTTGAGCTACTGCTCAGGCATTCATGGGAATTAACACCACTGCTGCTTGTTCTGCCACCACAGGTGGATCCAGATCTGGGCTACAAGAAACCCCACAGTCCAGATCTGGTTCAGGGGGCCAAAAGAGTTTGATACCTCCCCACCTAGGAGAACAAACTTTGTGGCAGCACTTGTCAAGCCTAGAGAAAAGGTCACTGCAGTAACTGAGGTGTAAGATTCATAGACATTAGGGCTGGAAAGGATCTCAGAAGATCATCAAGTCCAGCCCCCTGCCCCAGAGGCCGGAAAAGGATCCCAGCAAGATAGACGTCCAAATGTTTCTTAAAAGAGTCCAGAGCAAGTGCTTGCACCACCTCTGGAGGGAGTCTATTCCAGGCCTTGGGGGCTTGGACAGTAAAGAAGTTTTTCCTTATGTCCAGCCTAAAACGGTCTTGGAAGAGTTTTTGACCATTGGTCCTTGTCGTCCCTTAGGGCACTCTGGTGAACAGACGTTCCCCCAGATCCTGATGCATGCTCCTTATGTACTTATAGGCTGCCACCAGGTCACCCCTGAGCCTGCACTTTTCCAGGCTGAAGAGACCCATGGCTCTCAGCCTCTCATCATAAGGCCTGTTCTCTTGCCCTGTGATCATGTGCTTGACTCTCTTCCGGACTCTCTCAAGCTTCTCCACATCCTTTTTAAATTGCGGAGCCCAGAAGTGGATGCAGTACTCCAGCTGCAGCTCACCAATGCTGAGTACAGTGGGAGGATGACATCCTGGGATTTGCTTGAGAAGCATCTATGGATACAAGCCAGAGTTTTGTTCACTTTAGCAGCTGCGACATCACATTGGTGGCTCATATTTATCCTGTGGTCAATCATGACCCCCGAATCCCTTTTGGCTGTGGTGTTAGCGAGCGTAGCACTGCTGTGCCTATAAGCGTGATGCGGGTTCTTTTTCCCCCCGAGGTGGAGTACCTTCCATTTTTCCATATTGAATGTCATCAGGTTTTTATCCGCCCATTTTCTGAGCCTATCTAGGTCAGCTTGGATCACCAGCCTATCCTCAGGTGTGGACGTTTCTCCCCAAAGTTAGTGTCATCGGCAAACTTGGCCAGTCCACTTCTGACACCAATGTCCACATCATAAAGATGTTAAAGAGTATAGGTCCAAGAACAGAGCCTTGGGGGACCCCACTAGTCACGGACCACCATGATGATTCACTTCCATCAATTACCACTCTCTGGGTCCGACCTCCCCAGCCATTGGCCTGTGATGCAGCCGAGGCTGCAGTTGGCCAATTTTTCCATGAGAAGATCATGGGACACCAGATCAAAGGCTTTTTTAAAGTCCAGATATATGATGTCAATCTCTTCTCCCTTGTCCGGGTGATATGTCACCTGGTCATAGAAGGAGATGAGATTGGTCAGGCAAGACCTACTGGCAACAAACCCATGCTGGCTGTCCCTCAGGATGTTGCTATCAGCTAGTTTGTCAAGAATGGTCTCTTTGAAAAATTTTTTTCAAGATCTTCCCAGGGACAGAGGTCAGGCTGATATGCCTGTAGTTCTCCAAATCTACTTTTCTCCCTTTCTTGAAGATAGGCACCACATTGGCCTTCTTTGGGCACTTCACCTGAGTGCCACAAGTTCTCAAAGATCCGTGCCAGTGGCTGAGCTATGATGCCTGCCGGCTCCTTAAGTACCCCGGGATGCAAACTGTCCAGACCAGCTGACTTGAAGGTGTCCAGCCTCTCAAGGTGTTCCTTTACATGGCCTACACTGATGTAGGGTATAAATTCACCCTCACCCTGGCTGTCCTGCATCATGTTAAGCAGGGTGGTCCCTTTGGGCTGGTGAAAAACCACCCAAGATCATCAGAGTCTGGACAAGAGTTTCAGTTGCGATGATAGATGGAAAAGGCTGTTTCTTAGATATATTATGCAGAAAGGCTCTGAAATATTTACATTAGAGCTAGGATGTGGGGATAAAGAGAGAGATTTGAATCTGAGTAACAAGTGAGTTGGTAATGTGGTCCACAGGGAAAAAAGGAGATAGCAGGAAGATGGAGTGGAATGGAGGGAGGGGCAGTCAAGAGCTCTGTTTTGATCTTGAGCTTATCTTTTATGAGGGGATACCAGACATAGCCTGAGATTTTTATCTAGACAGACGTATACAGGTCCGATCAGGGGTCAGCAATGTTTTTGGGTAGAATGCCAAAAACACCCACAACCTTGACTTGTAATATGTTAGCATGCCAGGGGTATGTGGCAGGGAGTTCTGAGGGGCCTGATCCTTGTTGTGGCAGTGAAGCCCCAGCCACGTCCCCACTGTCCACCCTGTGGCATGCATGCCAAGCAACATGCCTTCATGTTCCACACTCTGGGACGCGTGCCGGGGGTCATCTACCCCTATGCTAGATCTATGAGTCATCAGTGTAGAGAAAGCAGCTCAATGTCCACTTCTAGATGATGCTAAGAACACAGCCCTCTAGGACACCCACAAGAAGATGAAGGAGGGATGAGAAGGATTCTCTATGAACACACTGAAGGGAAAATCAGAAAAGAGGAGAGCCAGGAGAGAGTAGAGTCACAGAAGACAAGAGAGAACAAGAATTGAAGAATAGCAGAATGGAACATTTCAAGAGAACCTGGGCAAGTAAAGGAGAATAAGAATCTGAGCTCTGGCTAGGAAAAACTCATGGATTGGCAAGAGCAGTCTTAGCAGAGTGTAGGAGGCAGAAGCCAGTTTAATGAAGGTCTTGAAGGGAACTCAAAGGGAGGAAGTCCAGTCAGCGATGGCAAACAATGCTTTCAAGGGCCCAGAGATGCTGGGATGTGGGAAATGGAGCAGTAGCTGGAGAAGCAAGTGGGATCAAGGGTAGTGTATTCTCTCTCTTCCCCCCTCTTCTTCCTTCTCTCTCTCTCTTTTAACAGGAGAAATGACAGCATGTTTGTAATGTGAGAGGAAAAAGCCAGAGGAGAGAAAAGGAGGAGATAAGAGAGTGTTCAACGAGGGGAGGGCTAGAGAGAGGGGGCATGTGAGAGTCTTGTATCTGACGGGGGAGTTGGACAGCCATGTCACAGTGTGTCATAGTTTTATTTTGGAAGAAATCACTGAGATCCTGGCCAGAGAGAGAAGTGGAGGTAGGAGGAGAGGGTTTGACAATGGGCAGAAAGGTAGTAAAGAGGCAGCTCACATGGCAATTGCAGGGATCCAGTTAAACTGAAGTAGCAGAGGAGTTTCACTAGGGTGATGGCAAAACTGAAGGAAGAGAGTACAAATCTGTAGTGGAAGAAGTCAGCCTATTTTGGGCTTTCAGCCAGAGATGCTCCACTGCCTGGGAGGAGGAGTGGAGGAAGTGGATACAGGCAACTCCTGCTTAACGCTCTTTCACTTAGTGCTATTTCACTATAACTCTCATTTGAAATTGATACCCGATTTCACTTAGTGCCCAGCAAGTTTCATTATAGTACTCGTGGTTGCCATTTTCGGTCATTAAAAACAATTGCGGTCGCTATTTTGGGTCGTCATATACTTTTGGTTTTGCTTAACACTCCTTTCACTTAACATCAGTTTTTCAGGAACCAATTAAGAGCGCTAGGCAGGGGTTGCCTGTATTGGTAGAAGCCAGGGTTGGTGGTCAGCTGACCTCACAAGAGAATAAGAATAAGAGATCAAGGAATAGGAAGAACCAACCACCATAGCACTGCAAGAAAGGGAAGAATGGGCATGTCCCCTTTTTATCTGATTACTCTCAAGTAAACACTACTCTCTCATGTTCTCTCCCCTGCTTCTGGTCATTGTTACCAACTTCCTCTAAACTGGTTCTGTTTCTGCTATGTTTCTTCTGAGATAAGAGGGCCAGAACTATACATACAGGTAAAGGTTGATCACTGATTCACACTCTGGCCTTATAACATTCTCAATCTTCTTCTCTAACTCATTATTTCTAGCCCCCCAACATTTTCCTTACTGCTGTGCACTGGGCAGAGGTTCTCACTGAAATCTTTGGGTTCCTGCTCTGCATGGTTGAATTTATTTAGAACCCTGCAATGCACAGGAATAATTCAATGAGCCTCTTCCAATACATACTACCTCATGTTTCCCAGCAATGAATATCAGCTGCCTCTATGTTCCCCATTCACCTGGCTTGGTTATGATTAGTTCCCCTCTGATATTTCCAAGATCCTGAACTTGGAATCATTTCAGGTTAGTCAAGAGTGATCCCCAACTACTTACTTCTTTCTCCCTTTTCCAGAATGCTAGTAGTTTCACTAAACCTCACCATCTTTGGGTGCCCCATGTTGTTAATCTGCCAGTTAAAAACAGACCATTTAACCCTATGCTGTTTCCCATCAAATTCCCTGCCTAACACACACTGTACAAAGTGCTGTTTGTGTAATGGAGCCTCCTCATCTCAGCCAGCTGTAGTGTGCCTCAGTGTGGGTGCTCCGCAGTGCACACCTAGGGGTGCCTTCTCCCCTGTCTCCATGTTTGTCCCAGCGCATACTATTTTGGTGTGCTTTGCACCATGTTTTTTTTCTGGGTTTTTTTTCTTTGCTATTTGGAAATCCCAGGGGCAAATTTTGCCCCTGCACTGCAAATTAGTAGAGCTGCACACAGTTTAATGTGCAAAATATACACACAGTTTAATGTGCAACATGTGCGGCTTGTGGCATCCCTGAGCTGCAAATTAGCAGCACTGCGCACAGTTTAATGTGCAACACGTGCACTTTGTGCCATGACAAACTGCACGTGCCTGCATGTGTAGACTCAGCCATTAAATCTAAAAACCATTCATGCCAGAGTGTTGAAGAAGGTCAAATCCAGACTCAAACTTCCCAGTTCTGGCTTAATGCCAAGACAACCCCTCTTTCCCCCTCCAAACTTTGCTGAAGTTTGGCTCCAGAACTTGATCCTAACTTCACAACTGGTGTTCATCTCTGCTTAAACTTACTTCTGGGATCTGAACTCTAGTCCCAGACATAAATGTAAGCCTTTGATTCATCCAACTACTTGCCACTCTTTTGTACACTAGAAAGTAAAGCAGAATGTCAGAGTCCCAAAGAGAATGAGTAAGGCTGAGGAGCTGGTTGTAGGAAGATTACTGGCAAACCCAAGTAGTTTAGAAAGTTATTTCTGGGAGCAGAGTTCATGGAGATTTGCCTTTTTTAACAAGCGATTATAGCAATCTGCAATTGAAAAGCTGGTCCTGAAATCCACTGAGCTGTGAGCTTTCAGCACACTGAAGAAGGAAAACTGGCAAGAATAACATTAAAACTGGTCTCTAATGATCACGTAAAAGTTTTAGGGTTGAACATCCTGCACTTGTAAAAGCAGAAGGTCTAGATCTGGCATGCAGGTGCCAGGGGTAATTACTACCAGTTACTTATTGAGAAACACTTAAGATGTTTTGACTGCAAACTGTAAAATACTCTGCCAGAAAAGCCTGAGACTAAAGAGGCAGAGAGTGAGAGAGACAGTGTGAAAGCAAAAAAAGAAATGAAGGAATGAATGAAGAAAAAAGACAACAACAAAAACAAAAGAAGGCAACATGAACCACATTTAAATGCCCCTTCCCTTTGGGAAGCAACTTCTCCTAACCCAGTGATATTGGGACTGACACTAAAGGCCTACCCTGTAGGCAGCTGAAATCAGAGGGAGTCTAGCCATCAACTTGGGCAGGTGTTGGCTCAGGATGCAAGCAGGTGACCAGCCCTGCCATTTTCCTGCTCATGGGTCATTTGAGTCTCCAGTTGGTTGGTTGGTCTTGAAATAAATAGAAACCTGGAAAATCACATACACTGTCGATCTACACTATGACTGCAAGCCCTGGCGCCTCCCTTTCCTTTCCATTCATGCTGCACCATCTGCAATGTCTTGCCTTTCTACTGGATTTGATTGTGGTGAATACTAAGATGCAGGAGGGAACAGGACCCTCCTTCTGATCTTGTTCTCTCCATGTGAGCATGTATCAGATGTATAACTCTGTGGTCACAAATGGAGAAAAGCTGAAGAACTTTGTTGAACTTCTGAAAACTTTTATTTGGCTTCATTGCAACAAGTTGGGACAGAGTCATCTTTCATCCTAAGCCCAAGGGCTGCCTTAAGGGTTTTGGAGGTCATGGACATAGTGTTGATTGGGGGCCTCTAAGCATTTGATCAAGGGAAGTGGTGCTTGCTCCTACCCTGGGGGTCTTCAAAAGGAGGCTAGATATTCACCTAGCTGGGGTCGTTTGACCCCAGCATTGTTTCCTGCCCATGGCAGGGGATCGGACTTGATGATCTGCTCAGGTCCCTTCCGACCCTACCAACTATGAAACTATATGACGGTCATCACAATGGTTGTGCTTGGGTGACCAAGTCCTGCATTATCCCATGCCCAGTGGGCCCGTGACTTGTGATGGCACTGTTAAGTCTACTCCTTACATTCTGCACCCTGAACCTCCCTCTGTGCACATACTCAAACTCCGTTGTTACCGCCACAGTCAGAGTCTCTTACTTTGCCTGATGCGTCTGTTAATTTTCTTCTGGTCCTTTCCATAGGCCCTCTAGCAAAAAGCATCTTTCTTCCTCTCTTCTGCCCCCTTCTTGAGGGATCAGTTGACTCAAATGTGACAGCTTCCCAGCTGAGTGGCTTGCATGATTCCTGGCTCCAAAGCCCAGTGAGGTCAATCAGAACCATTCCATTGATTTCAATGGGCTTTCAAAAATCAGATCTCTGTCCCCGCTGCCCTCTCCATCCCCTTTGTGAGCAGTAATTAGGAGCTATCCTCTATAGGGAGACTCACAGACTCAAGTGTTACATGAGGGAGCAGGCTTACCCAGGGGGCTGAGGGCTTCTTTATCCCATGGCCAGGTGGCAGCACCAGCCAGCTCCTCCCGCACTGAACTGGCAAAGTAGACATTGAGGAAGTGTGTGCTGTTCAACTGCAGCGCCTCCTTCAGCTCCTTCACACTCATGTAGGCCCTGCAGGGACAGGGGTTGGGAGACAGTCAGCAAAAGTATCAATGCAGCAGGAAGGAATAGAGCTGGGCTGGACTGGTGCAGGGCAGTGTCATAGGAAACGTGCATGAATAACAATAATAGCAGCAGACCTAGAGAACAACCCATCACAAGCTTTCCGTAAGGGTCAACAAACAGTAGGAAAGTCTGAGAAAGTTTGGATGATTCTATGGAGATTTCCCACAAGATTGCAAACTCCTTCCCTTAAAGCTGTGTCACAGCATATTTGTTGAAGGGTTTGGGCAGGCTGCAATAAAGCAAATATAATTTTTTCTTGTTAATCATGGTAGTTCCATAGTTTAAAGTGGAGTTCTGCTCCTAGAGTAGCCATGTACATTTGGACAATGGGGAAAAGGAAACCCTAAGGATGAGTGAAAAGAGAAGGGAGAGAAATGGAAAGAGAAATAAATGAGTGGCTCCAGGGGAGAGAGAACAGGGAAAGACTGCCTCAGAGAAGGTAAAGGGAAGGGGCTGTAACATAGAGAAAAGAGAAGGGGAACACTAGAGATAGAAAAGGGGACTGCTCTAAAAAAAGTGAGGAGGAAAGGTACTTATATGCTAGCTTATTTTAGGAAGTCGCCTCAAGTCTCCTTAGAAGGCCAGAATCCCCTTGAAACAAGCATGGAGGAAGATTCTTGCTTTTTCTCCCTCCCTCCATTCTTACCACATTTACCTTCTTCAGTGACAAACTCTCCCTGCTGCCCTGCCTTAGGACTTTTATACCTGTGCTCCATGTCCCCGGTGTGCTAGCTCTCTGATTATCCACCCAAGCAATGGAGGCTGAAGAACAGAGCTGTTCAAATGGCACAAGAAAGTGCAAAATAGAGCCTGCTGGGGTGGACAAGCTGACTGCCAGCCGGCCAAAGAGGTAATACAATGCAGGTGAGAATTCTGCAGAAGCCTCTTTGTCATTCATTGCAGGGAGACTGCAAAACCACTAAGCCCATCTCTGGAGGATTGAGGTGACAACAGGATCAGGCATGGCACTCACTGTCACACCAACTTAGATATAACTCATAATGGCTGTCAGGCCTCATGCTGGCCTGTTCTAGGAATGATGCAAAGCTGCACCACTCCACCAGGATCTTCTCAGAGGACTCATGTTTCAGGAAGGCTCAAAGCCTTCTAGAGCATCTGCCCCACAAAGAGATCATGCCTGTCCCTCTACACCTGGCCAGCTTTTCTGGTCAGTTCAGAGTGGACCTGACCATGATTCCACCAGCTTCCCAACCTCCTTTACAACAGGTAACAAAAGGGCACAAAGGCAGCAGCAATGCCTGACCTCTACAGGGAGAAGCTAGATTGGAAAGGGGGTTATGCTGTCAACCCTCTTCCTAGCCAACTGTGCAAGAGCTAGATGCAAGGTTACTCTTATAGGGAATCTTATCGCCACCATCTGAAGTATCTGCTATTGGCCATGCTACAAACTGGACACTAAGTGAGTTAAGCAGAGCCTGTTGGCTTAGAAACAGTATTTAAAGGCCTGTGTTTTTGGGAATTGGCTTATAGGTATAGATATATGCATTATAAGGGTTCAAGATGAGCAGCAGGGGTTAACTGATTTGTAAGAGCCTGGGCTTCACACCCATTGTTCCAGACAGCCCTGGAAGCAGACAGGCTGTCCAGCACAACAAGGCCAACCAATGGACACAGCCTGAGAATTGAGGGGAGGCATGCCATAACACAAGATCACAGCCTTCAAGGCTGACAAGTTGTCTAACACAACCAGGACGCACAGCCTGGGAACCAAGGAAGTATGTACCATACTGTCCCATAACACGAGATAAGTGACACCAACTACAAGGCCCCAGAGCAGAGGGGTGCCTGAGTCCTGCTTTTGGGGGAACAGCACAAATTAGGAGAAGGCCCAGAAGGCTACGTGGACGTGTGACCGCAGAGAGACACCCGACCAGAGATAGCCACAGATGAAGAGTCATCAGGAGTCATCAAGGGGGAAGGAGAACACAAAAGAAGAGACTTGAGAATAACAGTGTCCCTCCCTGTTCCTTCTCATCCCCCACCTGGGTTCCTCCTCCTTCTCCTCCCCAAGAGGGGTCCCCATCCCCATCTCTGTCCCCCAGGAAGGGTCCCCAAGGCCACCATGGGTCGAGGGCATACCAGAAGCCCGTCTCATGAACCCCACTGGAGGGGGGCTGTGGGCCTTGGCATCCCACCTCCAGACTGCTGACACCTAAGAGAAAGAGCCTCAGAGTGGAGCCTGCATCTTAACCAGATGTACTTTAACTCTGATGACAGTCCTGGGATTGGTAGATATAGGATTGTTTGTATTGTTGCTTTTTTGTTATCACTCTGTATCAATAAATCCACCTATTATCATCTGGCAGGTGTTGTGGTCGGTCTGAGGGTTGTGCTCACCCAGGACAAAGATATAAGGGCTGGGTCCAAATCCAGTGCCAACAGGGCTGGGCTCTTAATAAGATAATAAACCAAACCTAGGGAAACATGAACTTAGCAATGGTGAAACCTGCTGGCACAGCCTCCACAGAACTGGGAGAGCACCAAGAGCTCCCCCACATGGCTCTGTCTATGCTTCTCAGGCCCTAAACCCTCACAGAGGAGAAGAGTCTGAAGCGGTGGTGATAAGCAGGGAGGTACAGAAGTGCAAGAGACAAAGTCTCACCTCTTGAGGTGCCCTAAATGGAAAAGGCAAGGTAAGCTGTGACTCTGGAAAGAGCTCTGCCAAGGACTGTTTTATAGGGAAGGACACATGCCAAAGCTGCTGGCAGCCTTTCCTCTGAGGTATGCATTTTACAACCAGTCCAGGGACTAAACAGCTGCAATGAGTGGAAGAACTTTGGATGGGAAGGAGGGAGGGGAGTACCTAAGTCATCCATTTTTGAAGACTCTTTAGATAATCAAGGGCTTTTGGGGTGTAATTTGGGGAAAGAAAGAAGGGCCATGGCTATCCCAAAATGAATAGGATAGTGCCAGCACTCATGGTGGGGGGTCCATTCACCACAGCCTACAAGATAATTCAAAGTCTTTCACAATGTCTACAGGGAAGGTTAAGGCAGAAACTACTAGCTAGGGGACTTAGTTCTACCCCTTTCTTTGTGTGGACTCAGTGTCTGCTCTTGGGCAAATCTTTCACCCACCTCTCTGTATGTTGGTTTTTCCATCTTCATGAGCCAGATGCCAACATATGTACTCATGCTGACTGATACTTTAATCCACAAATAGTACCAATGAAGTAAGACTAGTGAAGTGAAATGTTCCCCAGCATGAATGAGGAGTCAGGACCTAATCTATAATCATGATGAGTCCTTTTTAAGTGCAGGGTTTTCAGGTGTAAGACAGTTCTATGAGTGCCAGGAACCCATTCTTATTACATACTACAGCTGTTGCTGTTAATGTGTTCATAAACCCTGATAGCCCAGGAAATACTGTGAGGAGTTAATCTCAGCTCATAGCAGGGACTCTCAAAGTATACTGGGCTTGATCAATGGAGAGTCCCATTTACTCCAAAAAGGTCTTTGATCCTGTCTCTAATGACTTGCAGCAACAGATTTCTGACAAACTATCATGAAAATGTATAATACTAAAGAACAAATATGCAAAATAATGCTGGCACCACAATTAATGGTGAAAATGTTCCCTCTTATGTTCTTTTAGAGGCAACTGGTAGAGCTGTGCGAAGCTTTGGTCCCTGATTCGATTTGGCAGAGATTCGGCCCAATTCGGTGGCTGAATCTCCGAATCTGAATTGAATCAGAGGACCCTTTAATCTCTCCGAATTGAATTGGAACCCTCCGAATTGATTCAGAGAGATTCGGCGATTCAGATGTAGACACAGCTTTAACTGTTTTTTCTACACACCTCTAGGTAGCAGGCGGCTCATGAACACTGCAATGCTGGGGCGCATGGAGTGCCCCACAGGAGCACAGGGGGGCTCCCCAGTGCGCTTGGTAGCAGATCCAGAAGTGGACCAGAAGCACTTCTGGTTCACTTCCGGGTCCACCGGGGAGTGCGCTGGGCCCCCCCCCACCTCCTCCCTGGCTTGGCGATTGGTACATCCTGGGTCTGGGGGGCACCTGGGGTCCCCCTGTAGCCAATCTCCAAGCAGGGAAGGCGTGGGGGAGCCCCCAGCACACTCCCCAGCAGACCTGGATGTGGACCAAAAGTACTTCCAGTTCACTTCTGGGTTCACCGCCAAGCACACGGAGGGCTCCCACATGCTCCTGTGGGATGCTCCATCCACCCCAGCATCACAGCATTCACAAGCTGTGCTGGTACTTTGAGGTATGTAGAAAAAACATTGAAAGCTGGGTCTGTCTCCAAATCACTGATTCTCCGAATCAGCATCGAATCTTCAGATTCGGATTTGGCCAAATCAAATCAGGGACAGTGATCCGAATCAATGCACACCCCTAGCAACTGGCTACTTGCAAGTTAAATGGGAGGGAGATATTGTGAGGGCAATGCAACCACTTCTCTATGCTGAGTTAAACACCAGAAGAGCTTTTTTCCTCCTCAATTAAAACCTTTTTTAATTGGATCTGAAATAGTCTGGATTTTCAAAAGCAACTAGCAATTTTGGGTGCCTCCATTTTGGGGCTTTCCAAATTGAGTCACCTTAGAGCGACCTGATTTTCAGGAAGCGGCAGAGTATCTTTCCACTGAAGTATCTCAGGTTGGGTTCCCAAAAGCTAGTCACCCCAAATCATGCCTCACTTTTGAAAATCTCAGCTGGGCTCCTTGGTGGTCTTCGAGGGTGGGGATGAGAGTGTCCCATTTCTTACCCAGTTCCCACCAGCTCCCATGGCCAAGCCGCATTCACAGAAAACATTTCCCTCACCATTTAAATAACAAAGACCAAGAGCTCCCAACTAGAAGCAACAATGTTAGGACAACTCAACCAATCTATGTTGTCTTGCCCAGACACACACCACATTGACACCACCTTGTCAACCCAACCGAAATGGGAGAGAAGTAGAAACAGGGATATGAAAATAGACCTGTTGGACATTTTTGTGGCAGGACTTGGAAGAAACAGAAGCAAAAAAAAACTTAATAGAAAAAGAGGGGAGGAAAGCTCCCTCACGCATAAGAGCTGCTCGGGGGACACAGACTTTAAAAATAATGTTGATTCCTAACCTATGATATCTTGGAAAAACAGCCCCAAACCCTCACGAGCCATCCAAATTCCGGGAGCTGACGTCAGTCATGTTCAGAGGGATATTCCTGCCGCCTCTCTTCTGGAGACATGATGTTTTTCTGGCTGTCGCCTGCTGTTCCCTTGACACTAGGAAAATTTTTTCTCCCCGTAATTATAAATAACTATAATTTCCTCCATTGAGAGACTCCTACAGTTCAAGGCCATGTCGGGGGTGAACAACTCCAACACAGAGACACTGAAATGGCTTAGAGGAAGGATCTCTGACTTCACCCACAGCGGCATGGAAAGCACAAACATCCTCCTGGCTAGCCTCCCCAAAGATACTAGGGAGACCAAAACAATTTTGGAATGGACCACTCTCCCATTTCCCTCAATTCCCATCGCCTACTGGCTCTGTGAGCAAGGGGCTACCATCTCTGCTTGTCACTTACCAGTCTCAGCTGCCAATGTCATGCTGCCCCTCTTCCTTGGTGGGTTCATTATTTTCCGTTGAAGGATGGTGCATCAGCTCCCCTCCACCCATGGCCCTCAAACTGGTTAAACTGCAGCTCTCCCTAACTCTCTGAACAGTTTCCCACCTCTTCTGAACTGGGGGATTCCAGGCTGAATGACAGTTATGGCAGGCAGAGTGCCATGAGCTGACACACAAACTCATGGGGTGCCAGACAAGCATATAAGGCATAGGTTTGTGCCGAGTAGCAAAAAGAACAAGAAGACAAAGGGGAGAGTCACCCAGGTTTTTCCAAATTAAGCAAAACAAATTCTTCTTCTTTATGGTGTACAAGATACTGGTACATGTCAGCTGAGCTCCTCCTCCCATGACTCCACTGCAGTGTCATTGATATCAGCAGGGCTCTGTTCAAATCACTGGCCCCAGTGACTTGAACAGAGCCCTGCTGCTTGATGCCAGCTGAGGATCCGATCCAACATTAGTTAGGGCAATATGTGAAAGCATCAGGAGAGTGTCCATTTTTCAGAGAAGTTATGGGAATGGTTACGGGCATGGAAACTGTGCCTGAGCCTCAGCGTGCTTATGACACAGAAGG
This sequence comes from Alligator sinensis, assembly GCF_000455745.1. Lineage (NCBI taxonomy): Eukaryota > Metazoa > Chordata > Crocodylia > Alligatoridae > Alligator > Alligator sinensis. The sequence goes on along the minus strand of NW_005842614.1, from coordinate 21,439 downwards.
AGACCTGACGTCTTACCATTGCAGCAGCAGTAAAGTCACAGTTTCCATGCTGCATCAGTGCAGGATGACACTGCACTGATATGCTATCATCACATGGGATTTTCATGTCATCAAGAAAACTCAAGTCTGGCAGGACCTCTAACCGTCACCTTATCCAAGGTAACATCTACATTGAGGCTGGTGCTAAAAGGAAACTTACTGACACATTGGGAGCTTCAGCTACCACTGCCAGGACAGGAAATGGGAAAAGCCACAAAGCCTGAAGAACATGGGTCCACTTTTCTTGCATGGATTTTCTTGCATGGTATTGCAACAGAAATATCCTCCCTACTCTTCCCCCTGCTATGCCATGCATTCAACTGAATGCCACTGCACCAGCAATGTCCTCATAAGCTGTTAAGGCTGGAGCACTTCATTTGTGCTGGGCCAAGGATTGAAGCAAACAGCTCCATGGAGAACAGAAGACCACCGCCTACAGGGCCAGGGCTGTCAATGTTTTCATCAGATTAGGTCAGGCTGGTGGTCCCTTCCTGCATACAGTGGAGAAAAGCATTGGTTATGCACAGCAGGGAAAAGGGAGTACTGCACTGCATTGGTCAGGACAGGTTTCACATACTGGATAATGCAGCTGTGATTCAGGCCTTTGCCTGGATTGGGGAAGGATAGGGAGGAGAGCAGGTAGGTTTAACTGATAAGCATATGGTAAGAAGGCTTGGGCCCCTGCCTATGGTGTAGACACAAAAATGTTTATTATCACCAAGAGGAGATCAGCAGCATGTTGAACGGAGGCCAAGGCCAGCATGTACCCCATGCAGTGCTATAAATCAAGCTGAATTCTCTGGGTATTGCTAAGGATGCAGTGTGTAACTCCACAGGAATTCCACTGCAATTCAAAAATAGGAGGCTTTTCCCTGCAGACAATTCAGTGGGAATGTGGGAGTGGGGCTGGGGGGAAGCTCTCCAAGTGCCCTCAATGGACAGCTAAGAAATACTTGAGAGCCAGCCAGTTCCAAACTGACTGCACAAGCCAGTGAAGTCATTGGATATTCTGGCTATCCTTTCATACCCCTTGCCATGTTTCACTATGCAAGGAAAGACCTCTTTTCCACTCCCAGCAAGTCGGGGTAGGCTCTCCATTTCCCAGACCTCAGCTGATGGAGAAGGCACCTCCAAGCAGGGCTTTCCAGGAAGAGGAGATGAATCACCAGTGGCACTTACAGCTAGGCAGGTGTCTCAACAGAACATATACAACATGTAAAGTACTTGGCCAGAGGTAAAGTGGAGCAATTCATAGTGTTTCAGGTCCATGATCTCTTAGATGGTGGTGCCTGGTGCGTGGTGGCCATCCATCCTCATGTTGACACGCTAATCTCATACAAAGCAAGTGAGGCTTCCAGGAAGACATCCCTGAGATGCTTTCCAGCAAATGCATCATCATCCATGGGACCAGCTGGAGGCACTCCAGCTCAGGGCTGGGCGGGCTCATGTTTAAATGAAAGCTCAGGTTCTTTTTTACCTGTCAAGACCCCTCACATCCAGCTGCATTACAAATCCCTGAATCCAAAGCCCAGCCTGCAGGCCAAGGGTCATTACTATGCCATCCATTTATGAGTATCACAGTAACATCACAGCCCAGTCAAATCCAGATCACTGTCACTAAGCTGGGCAGTGTCTAGTAATGTGGGCAAATAGAAAGCATGCCAGAGAGGATAAGGGAAGCTTGAATAAGCCAGACATTCCCTTAGGATGTAGAGACCCACATAGCTCCTGTGCCAATGCCCACTACAGGGCGTGGGAGTCCCTCACTGACTTCAGTGGGTATGACTCACATGGACCTGGGAAAGCACATATTCTAGCCACAGAAACTATGAGTCAATGGGAGATCATGAAATCAGATGCTGCTGAAAGTATGGAGTAAAAATGTTTTAAAATAATTGAGTGATGGCTGGAGTTATAGTTCCAAGGGGCATCACAGGGTAAAAATGAGATGCACTGGCAAACAAGTGAGGTGCCCGAGGCCCTGGTTTTTCCTCCATGACAGGTGAGTGATTCCTATTGTTTGTAAAGGGAGTTCTTAGGAATTTAGGAACTGTGAGAAGTAAATCTGGCTTCAGAATTGGACAGTCCCTCAGATCAAGAGTGGAGTCCATTGGCATAACTGTGTGTAGAATTCCAGTACTAAAAAGGTGGGGTTTATTGTAGGTCAGGGTTGAGAAGCACCAGCAAAGCTGTGTGAGAAGTCAATGCTAGAAATGCAGTGGGGTCATAGATCAGGATGGAGCTGCTACAGACCCCCAAGGCTGGCTTTGGATGTGGAGATTCCTTTAATATTAAAGAGAGAAATACTATCATGAAATGTGTTCCCAGTACAAACTGGAGAACAAAATGCTGCTAATAAGAGGTCCACTATTCCTGGACATGATAGCCCATAGATTTCAACAAATCATCAGTGAACAACTGAGTTTTGCCCCCTGGCAACTTGTGACACTCTGGAGAAGTCCCTGAGGCCTGGAAGAGGGCAAATGTTATACTCATCCACAAGAAGGGCAGGAGGGAGGGCCCCTGTAACTGCAGGCCAGTCAGCCTAACTTCCATCCTAGGGAAAATCCTAGAAAAGTTCATCAAGGAGTCTATCTGCAATAAGCTTGCAGAAGGTAAGATTCTGAATGACAGCCAGCCTGGCTTCATTGTGGGCAGGACTTGTCTTACCAACCTCATCTCCTTCTACGGCCAGGTAACTCACCACCTGGACACAAGAGAGCAGGTTGACATTGTATACCTAGACTTCCAAAAGGCCTTTGATCTAGTATCCCATGATGTCTTTGTAAGAAAATTGGAGGATTGTGGGCTTAACTCCGAGACAGTCAGGAGGGTGAGAAACTGGCTGCAGGATTGGACCCAGAGAGTCATAGTGAACAGATCTGTGTCATCCTGGCAAGAAGTGGGCAGCGGTGTCCCACACAAATCAGTGCTCAGTCCAGTACTTTTCAACATCTTTATTAATGATTTGGATGTGGGGGTGAAGAGTTCACTGGCCAAGTTCGCAGACAACACCAAGTTATGGGGAAGTGTGGTCACGCTTGACGATAGGCTACAGTTACAGGAGGACCTAAACAGGCTAGCAAGTTTGGTGGATCGGAACCTGATGAAGTTCAATGTTGAGAAATGTCAAGTGCTCCACCTCAGGATGAGCAACCCCCAACACACCTACAGGCTTGGTGGCACCAAACTGACTAGCACTATGAATAAAAGGGACCTGGGAGTAATAATAGACCACAGTATGAATATGAGCTGGCAGTGCGATGCTGTAGCCAGTAGGAAAAATTATACTCTAGCGTGCATCAATTGATGCATCTCCAGCAAAGCCAAGGAGATGATTCTTCCGCTCTACTCAGCACTGGTGAGACCACAGCTGGAGTACTGTGTCCAGTTCTGGGCACCACATTTCAACAAGGATGTGGAAAACTTGAGAAAGTCCAAAGAAGAGCCACCCGTATGATCAGAGTCTTACACAGCAAGCCATACGAGGAAAAACTGAGGGATCTGGGAGTCTTCAGCATGAAGAAAAGAAGGCTAAGAGGGGACCTGGTAGCAGCTTACCACTACACTAGGGGAGTACATCAAGGGCTTGCTGAGCAACTGTTCACCAGGGCACCTGAGGGAAAAACCAGGATTAGGGGCCACAAACTCCTGGAAGATAGATTCAGGTTCAACATTAGGAAAAACTTCTTCACCGTTAGGGTGTCCAGACTTTGAAATATGCTCCCTCCAGAGGTGGCACAATCACCTACCCTAGAAATGTTCAAGAGGAGACTAGACAGTCATCTTGCTGGGGTCACTTGACCCCCAGTTATCTTTCCTATTTGGTGCAGGGGGCTGGACCCGATGATCTTCCAAAGTCCCTTCTGGCCTTACAATCTATGAATCTATGAACACAAGAAGAAATATTATTTTAGCCTTGGTTCTGGCAAATAGCAAGAACATCATAGAAAAGTTGGTCATAGAAAATAAACTTGGATCAAGTAATCATGAGCTCATTTGATTTAATTTAAATGGAAGATTTCAAATGGGTAAACTTTGAGACATTTCAGGAAGTAATTAATGAAGTTGACCGGACTAAAGAGCTCAGGGATTTGAATGTGAAAAAGTCTTGAAACTTCTTTAGGTAAAGGTGTAAAAACTATTAGGAATTTGCATCTGAAGCAGGCAGAAAAATATTGCAGGGGAAGGGCTCCAGACCTAACTGGATGAAAAATTACGACTATAAGGATATTAGAAGTAGGCAGAGAAACTACAAAGAATGGAAAAGGGGATTCATCAGCAAAGAAAGCTATGTCATGGAGGTCAGTAAGTGCAGAGAGAAAGTGAGAATTGCCAGAAGTCAAGCTGTGTTAGTCCTTGAAAAGGAAATTAAACCAAATTGCAAAAGGTTCTTTAAAAATGTGCATAAAAAGAGAACAAAGAAAAACGTTGGGCCACTAGGTAATAAGGATAGAGTCTAGATTAAAGATAATTGAAGAATGGATCAACAATTAAATGAAAACGTTGTCTGTTTTCATTAAGGATGCTGATGTATAACATAAGGCAAAGACAGGATGGTAAACAGGAATAAGGATGTGGAACTGGAAATTAAGCTTTTGACTGAAGTGCTCAAATCAGGGTGATCGAGATAATGTTCACCATATAAATCTGGAAGGATTGACATATGAAAACACAGGTGTAGTAACACAGCCTTTAATTAATGTATCAAATCAAAAGAGGACATAGAGGCAGTGGCAAATATTGTATGTATATTTAAAATAGGGCAAAAATTGATCCAGGTAATTACAGGACTATTAGTTTGATTTCAATAATATGCAAAGTTTTAGAACAGATTTTGAAGGAAAAAAAAAGACAGGGAGGTAAAAAAAAATGGGACACAATAGAAGGCTGAGTTTATTAGAAGTGGACCGTGTATGGGAATTGTAGTAGATCGATTCTATTGGGCATCACTAGAGAATCTGATATTCTGCCACCTAGGAAATTATATGTAGTGAGTGAATATATTCTCATCATGCAATCTGTGCTTACTAGGGCTGTGCAAAATGGGCCCTATTTGATTAAGATTCAGATTTGGCCCGAATTGGGGACAGTGATTTGATCCGTTGATTTGGATCACTGTCCCTGATTGGATTCAGCCAAATCCAAATCTGAAGATTCAAAGCTGATTCGGTGAATCAATGATTTGGACACAAGCACAGCTTTAGAAGTTTTTTTCTACATACCTTGAGGTAGCAGGCACAGCTCATGATCACTGCGGTGCTGGGGTGGATGGAGCATTGCACAGGAGCACAGGGGGCTCTCCAGGATGCTCAGCAGCAAACCCGGAAGAGGACCAGAAGTACTTCTGGTCCACTTCTGGGTCTGCTGGCGAGTGCGCTGGGGGGCCCCCCTGTACGCCCCCCGACTCAGTGATCAGCCACAGGGGGACCCTGGGTGCTCCCCCGACCCAGGAAGCACCAGTCACCGAGCTGGGGGGAGGGTGCAGTGGGGCACCCCTGCGCGCTCCTCGGCAGACTTGGAAGTGGACCCGAAGTGCTTCTGGTCCACTTCCAGGTCTGCTGCTGAGTGTGCTGGGGAGCCCCCTATGATCCTGTGGGATACTCCATGCGCCCCAGCATCGCAGCGTTCAGAGCCCCTGCTTCCTAGAGGTATGTAGAAAAAACATTTAATGCTGTGTCTATGTTCAAATTGCCGAATCTGTCCAAATCTCTCTGAATCGATTCGGAGGTTTCCAATTCAATTCATAGAGATTAAAGGGTCCTCTGATTTGATTCGGATTTGGAGTTTTGGCCACTGAATTGGGCCGAATCTCTGCCAAATCAAATCGAGGTCCAAAGCTTCGCACAGGCCTAGTGATCACCCTTCAGGGTAAACTAAGCCTACAACTAATCAATGAAATCTACTGAATTCCAGTTTCTGTGGACTTGGACAAAAAGACACCACTTATGCTATCTTTCTTTCAGAGTGCTACAGCTAAATGTCAAGGTCTTTTTAGCTGCAAAACACTCAGTTCAAAACACAGCCTCTCCCAACACAATGTCCATCTTCTACTTGCAGGAAACCTAGGTTCATTCCTTTATTTCTATTCAGTTGATAAACTCTGGTTCTGACCTTGAAAACTACAGGTTTCATGAAAACTATGACCGAGCCACATATGCGGCATCCAGCTTAGTTTAGTGGAGAAACTTCAATCCATATCTACTATTGAGACATCATAAAGATTATTCATTTTTAAATGGCTAATATCTATGAACCCTCAATTCAATCATGGCTATGAAACCTAATCTCTAGTTTGGGCTGATGGTTCCAAGTATAAATTAACAGGTAGTGTTTTGACAATGTTCCCCCTTATGTCTCGACACTTCAGTAGGTTATCAATAGAATGATATACCTTTATTAGAAATACTAAGCAAACCAACTCAGGCATAACCAAACAAGGGGCAGAGAAGTAACGTACGTGTGGCATGGGCTGGCATAATTCATCTCGTCCCTTGGGGAATATTTCCAATGCAAGCATTAGGGATTTAGACTCCTGCACCTCAGCATACAGTCACCATCCCCAAGAGTTCTCCCCCTGAACTACAGGAGATAGTAGTCTCCAATTAATGCCTGTGGCACTGTCAGTATGTTACAAAAGCTCTTCATAAAGAAAAGCCAACACTAGCAGATCCTGGAGAACATAATAGCCAAGAACTGGCAGAAAACTAGTTTGATGGGTAAAAAGCAAAGCAAAGATCACTATTTATCAGCCTGCTTGTCCCTAGTATCTTAAACTAACACAAACACCTGAAGTGAATGATCCTATCAAGAATTACATAGGTGGCAAAACAATTTTTGAGTGATGATCTGGCAGGTTTTCAGCCAAACTGAAGCATGTATGACTCACTCCATATACTGAAAATGGATATGAAGAGAATAAGAAAAAACAGGGCTTGTTTATCTTGATCTTACAGCAGTAGATGATACCATCTTGCACACTGCTCTGGTGCATAAAATGTCCAGAGCTCTTCCTAGATGGGTTATGGCAACTAAACTGATGCTCCATGTCTTGGAAATTGTCTCCTGTAGTTCAGAACATATACTTCTTCATGTAGTTCTGGGCAAAAAAAACAGCATCTGGAGATTTCAAAAGAATGAAATCCTGCAAGACTTGATCATTTAATGTATATAACCTTCTGAAGACCATTCCCAGACAATGCATACTGATATCTGCTTGGCTTCAAGGAACTGTAACATCTGAGAGACTGAAGAGACCCTGAGCAGTGATATGACTGCTTTAGGTGATAACTGCAAGAAACAGAAACTGAGGCCAAGTACACCAAAGACAGCAACAACAAGTATCTAATGATGCCATGCTCAGAGCCAACGTGAGCTTAACACCATTTGAATAGTGAGGTTAATGTCACATGATCCAAAGCCAGTCCATCTAGGGGGTCACCCTAGATTGGTGGTTTCCAATGTTTTTCATTTGCGGACCCCTAAAAATTTTCAAATGGAGATGCAAACTCATTTGAATTGTAGGTGTGGGTATTCACATACTTTTGATTGACCATAGACATTTTTTGCAGACCCCTTAGACATAGTCTACAGACCCCCAGGGGTCTGCAGACCACAAGTTGAAAACCACTCCCCTAGATTATCACACTTACAAAGCCCACATCACTATAGTAGCTGCAAAGATTGAAAACAGATACCGTCTCCTGAACAAACTGACAGAATCCACACAGAGAGCTTGTATGCAAACACTGCATAATTCAGGACTTAGTCTCTGATACTCAGTTAGTGAATACTATGACAGTTAAACAGTTTGGTTAAACTCTGACCATGCCACACTAACAGACACACAGCTTAGCCATCCTAGGAGATTCCTCACAGGCACAACTAAGCCAACAAAACTGATATTGTTATCAGTCCTACCCAAGCCCCTCCAAACTAACATCTGGCATCAGAATGCAGCCAACAAATTGGGTCACTAAGACCGGACAAATACCACATGTGCCAAAGTTCAATGACATGGGATCCACCCATGTCCATCCACCCATGATCCATCCATCTGCTGACTGCCGAGCAGAAGTCCTGTCATGACACTTTTGCCTGCTCTTCAGCCAGCTTGGGACATCACCAGTTCACTGTGACAGAAAAAAATGGGTTGAGAGCCCCTTCCACTGCCAACAACTTGCCCCTCATCATATGAGACTGCATAAATGGCTTTCTGCTTTGGGCTCCCAAGACCATCTGCCAACTGATTAAGCAGGATCAGATCTGGTATGGTCTGCTGTGTCAAAACTGATTAGCCTGAGGCAGCAAGACTATGCACCTGTCATGCCATGGAGTATGTCACACAACATACTAGATGGCTCCTCTTCTTGCACTAAACTCCTTAGAGTAGTGGTTCTCAACTTTTTGGACTCAAAACACCCCTCTCTGGACTCGAAGCACGCCACCATAACTTTTGTGAATTGAGTGGCACCCAGTTTCAAAAACTAATGTGTTACAGTGCTTACCTCCTGCACAGAGGATGATCAGTTAGGGGGGAATGGTCAGGCAGGGACAGGCCTGAGCCTGGCTTATCTGCTTATCTCTTCACACCTCACTTATCTCCTTGCACATTGCAGGACCCTTCAAGGGATCTGGCAGCATCCCAATGTGCCCCAGTGCCCTGGTTCAGAATCACTTCCATGTCTGGATTGAAGTGCTGGCTTCATTAGGCTTTCTGAAGCAGTTCAGAGCTTCTGAAGTGCTTTGGAAAAGCTTCAGAGCTGCTTCGGAGATCCAGCCGTAGGGTATAATGGGGAATCAATGAAATATCTATAACGTTGTTGTTTTTTGTCTGATTTGGATGAGGTTTGCAGGCGTAGTAGCCTCTGCTGAGAGCATGAAGCCTGCCAAGTTTCAGGAAGATCAGTGCAGGGGTTTGGGGGGAACTTCACCCCAAATTCTTGAAAGAAAACTGGTGTCAAGTCTACGTGTTACAACACAGGGGGATAAAAACTGCAGGGGTAGCAGCCCCTGATGAGGCCACAAAGTCTGACAACTTTCAAGGTGATAGGTGCAGGGGTTTGGGGGGAACTGCACCCCAAATTGTTGAAAGCCAAACTCCTGTCACATCTATGTGTTACAACACGGGGGGTGAAAACTGCAGGTGTGGTGGTCTCTGTTGAGGCCACAAAGCCTGCCAAGTTTCAAGGAGATAAGTGCAGGGGTTTGGGGGGAACTGCACCTCAAGATGCGGACAAGCAAAACTCATGCCTTGGGTGACACTGCATGAGTTAAGGCACAGCAGGGTGAAAGCTGCAGAGATGGTGGCCCCTGCTGAGGCTACGAAGCCTGCCAGCTGTCAAGGAGATAGGTGCAGGGGCTTCTGGGTTCTGGGGTCCTGCACCCCTAGCAGCTGACAGGCAAAACTTGTAACATGGGTGCTTATGCAATTGTGTCTGTCCTGGGGGTGGGGAACTACTGCAGGCCTGGCTGCTAAGCTACTGTGTTACCAGTTACCAATCAATCATGATTCACTCAGGGACCAGCTCAATACACAGTTGCTAGTTAATGTAACCAGTTAATTAGCAACAATTAACAGCTACAAAACCACAGACTAAGGAGAGGAAAGAATCAATACAATCAACTGCCCCTAGACAGACAGTCAGTCCCACAAGCACCTATGTCACGAGTTTGAGGCCTCACCAGAGGCTACTACCCCTACAGTTTTCACTCCCCTGTGATGCGATACATACACGTGACATGAGTTTTGTTTTCAAGAATTTGGGGTACAGTTTCCCCCAAACCCCTGCACCGATCTTCCTGAAACTTGGCAGGCTTCATGCTCTCAGTAGGGGCTACCACCCCTGCAAGTTTCATCCAAATTAGACAAAAAACAACAAAGTTATAGGTATTTCATTGATTCCCCATTATATCCTATGGTCGGATCGCCGAGGCGGCTCTGAAGCTTCAGAACCACTTTGGTCGGATCAAAGCAGGAACCCAGTCCGGAGCTCCAGATCGGATCTCTGGCATCCAAAGCGGCTGGATTCGAAGCCGGATCAAATAGCTGCCTACTTGCCCAGGCATAGTGCTGGCTGGCAGGTAGTGGCTGCACAAAGGGCAGCAGACAAGATGGCAGCGGCCCCCTCCTTCCTCTTCCCCCCGCTGAGGCTTCTCTGCCAGTCAGCGCTGATGGGTGGGGCAGCACAAAGGGCAACCAGCAATGAAGATAGCAGCTGCCCCCACACCCCACCCCTAGCCTCTTGGCCCATCAGCGTTGAGGGGCAGGGCTGTGAAATCAGCTCTGTGCATTGCAAGCGGGCTGCAAAAAACCCTTGTCACACCATGATTTAAGTAGGTCCCTATTCATAGATGTTGTGTGGAATTATATGAAATGGTTGCCTAAGGCAGCATGGGACTGAATTCAGTGACGCGAGAGGTCAGATGTACTCCAGCGGCACTGACAGGACTAGGTGCAGTTCCAGGCTGGGAAAGAAGAAGTGAGAAGTATTTTGAGAACAGCAAGGGTAGAGTTTGCATATCGCTTCCCTGTTTTGTTCCTGACTTGAGCCAGGGCTTCCCACCTTCCCATAACCCAAAAGCACCATATTCCAATGATTTTTAAGATAGCAAAACCTCAGCTTGCTTCCCTTAGGAATGACATAATGACTTACTCTTATTGATCCCTTACGTATTAAATTACTTGATCAACAGAAGTGGTAGTGTAGCTTTAAGCAGAAAGGAGATGTTTGCAGGACATTGTCCATTAAAATGCCCAGGACTCTAGAATTATTTCCCCTCACTACCACTGTCCAGGCATTGTAAGCCTTCTGGGCACACCATGAAGACCATTTTTCCCTATGGCCTTTGGAAGAGGATGAGAAAAGAATGGCTGGAAGTAAGATAGGACAATGGGCACAGCCATACTGGCTCAGAGCAAGGATCCAGCCAGTCCACAATCTGACACTGCCCAGCACCACATGCTTAATGTTGCACATTCTTGGGGGTTTTTTTACAAAAAAAAAATCTGGGAATTTTTCAGGGTTTATCTTTGAAACATAGAAACCAGGATAAAATCAGGATCAAGGGAAGAAAGGGAAAATAATCAGTTTAAATTGGGGGGAAATCAGCAGTGAGGGAGGGAGGGACTAAGGCTGGGACTAGGGAAGGTGTGGGGGGAGGAGCACAACACAGCCCCTCAGTCGCTCCTGAGGCTGCAGGAGGGAGCAAAGTGGGGAGAACTGTCAGTGGGTGCAAGGCACAGGGTCGGGGTGTGTGTGTCTTCTGCTGTTACATGCACCTGGGAGGGCTGCGGGGTGGGGGTCCTGTGCCAGGCTCTTCCCGGAGGGTGCATGCCCCCAGATCAGCACCAAGAAGCACATGGAACTATGCCCTGCCTTTCTTCCCTGGCTGCGTTCACGCCCCTCCACCCTGCTGCAGCAGCCTGCTGCGGGGCTACCTTGGTGTTTGGGGGAGGGAGGAGTGGTGCACAGCCAGATGTGGAGTGGGGAGGACCTGACCCTGGCACCAACACCAGCACCTCCCGCTGCACTTGGAATCAGAGCTGGGAACCCCACACCCCCAGGCAGCGGCTCCAGCCCCACAGGCCTGTGCAGAGTGACTGGGTGCAGTGCAAGCCACAGGAAGTGGGGCCAGGCTCTCTTGCCTGCCCTCCCAACAGGGCTTGCAGCTCCCAGTGCCCAGGGCAAGGCCGAAGTTGGAGCAGCTGGGGTGCAGCTTGGACCTGCCTGCCTCAGGAGCGATTCCCATGGCCCATCCCATCCCACCCGGGGTCAGAGCCAGAAGCCCCATGCCCCTAGGCAGCGGCTCCAGCTACCTTCTCCCCGCAAGGCCACCGCCACCGTACCACTCCCCAACAATGGGCCATTCCCCACTCATGCTGGTTAACAGGGATTTGAACTGAAACATGGGTGTAAATCAGTAAAAACTAAATGACTTAAAAAAAAATCAGGGAATTTATCAGTGAAAATTGGTAAAAACAGAATGCGGAACACTACACATGCTCTAAAGAAAGAACCATAAAGCTGGAGGCTACATAATAACCTCCCCCAAAGGGAAGTTCTTTCCTGACCCCAATAGCAAGTGGCTGAATTATGAAGCTGGAAGATTTTGATTTCTTTCAAGGACTGCTTATGTTTTTAAATAATTTACTGTTAAAACTCTGAATATTCTTGCTTTAACTATCCAGATACCTTATGCATGGGGCTGGGTTGGGTGGGTGCCTTTTAGTATGGTTCTGCTTACACATGGATATTCACCTTTTTGAGTCAGCTAAGCAGATCCTTACATGATTTATGCCTGCGAAAATAGGGCTAAGGATGGTGGCTCACAAATGTGTTTTCCATAGAAATAAGTAAAAGCAACTCCAGAAGAAGCCTTTTTACTTTTTGTCAGTGTGGGGAAGAGGACAATTGTCACTATGGGGAGTGCAAGAGTAGAAAATCCAGATACACTGTTCACAGCTGGGAGCTTCCAGCAGCATATACAGCTGTCTGAGGGAGGAAGAGAATAAGCCAGCTGGATCTGATTAGCATCAAGCCTCTAGGATAGATTGTTCCAGGCTGCACCCTGTACCGTGATAAGCAACCTTGTGTACATGTGCACACACGCACACCCCACAGACAGATGTTCTGATCTTCTGTTCCAAAGTCCATTGTTGGCAACAGCTACACATCACCTATGAATAAAGGGTTTTTTTTTCCTGCTTTTCATATTACGTTCTGCAGTCACTGACACTCTTCTCACAGGATGCTAAACCATCCTCAACAATCAGTCCCAGGTCCTTGGGTTTCTGGCCATTGCCATGGGCAGGGAAATTCCTTCTACTTGTTCAGCAAAACAATGAGACAATTTGTAAGTCGTTGCTCAATGTAGCCCAGCCTCTAGACTGGATGCTCTGCTAATTAACTTCCTCTAGTTCATTTCCTCCTTTACCTGCCAGCACTTTGAACATTATACAAACTTAGATTAGTGGAGCTGAATATTATATGTATCAGATGTGAATCAGATGCTTGGATCATTGGATGATATCATTTTTATCATGTTTGGATCAGTTTCCACTGTCCTATATGCTTTGTAATAAACCTCAAACTAGAAAATCCCCCAATCTAGCTCCTTTTGCATCTCTCTGTGTTTTCCTGTGTCACTGGATCACATCTGGCCTGAACGCTGTCATCTTCTGGTGACTGTTTGATGACTTGAGGTTTCAGCTAAGTTTGCAGTGGGCTAATGAACAGAGTTACTAGCAGCCACAGCCAAGAGTCCAAGACTCTTACGGGCCATGCAATCACGCCTGGAGGAGGTCTTTCCCTGGATCTCACCGACTGGGCAGCATGAGGAAACCCTCCATGCTAGCCCTGCTCCATGCTATCCCTGTGGAGAGATAGCTACATGTTTCATGGCTGTGAATCCAGCACCTTCTGCCCAGGATGTCATCAACTCCCAACCACGTGGTATCAAAATGTTAAAGGGCAAAGGTTAGTGTTCTCCAGTGACCCCTTAGGGTAGTAGTGCTACACTGGGGTGAGGGTCAGAAATGCAGCCCTGAACCCAGACACATTTCCTAGAAGGAAGAAGGAATCAGAAAGCAGGGGAGTGCAGCAGGGAAGGAAAGCAGGCCGAGCCCACGCACTCAGCATGGAAATTGGAGGCTCTCATCCAAGAGTGAAAGGCTGCAGTGAGGCTGATTAAAAGAGGCATGAAGGGAGACAGGCAAGCGAGCTCAAGCCTCTGGCTCAATAAGACTACCTGACCTCTCCTCAGATAGGGCACAGCAGCTTTTGGCTGACGCCAGCAGCCAGGTCGCACATTGCAAACTATTTCTCCTCATCCAAGTGGGTGAGCTGAAAAGGCCTAATTAGAAGAGACAGCTGGATCACAGACTGCTCTCTGCCTGCCAGCCCCTCTGCTGGGGGAAGTCAGGGGGTGCCAGCCCTTTTTGCCTCACTTCCATCTCCCCATTCTCAATGCTTCTCCTGCAAGTCACAGGGCTACTGCATGGCCTCATCCCTAAACTGTAGCAACATTGCTGAGAGTCCCCTGCTCTCCTTGACCCAGGCTTTCAGACCACTTCCTGTGTGGGATTCAGAGGGCTCACCCTCTGCCCATTACCAATGTAAAATTTGATACTAGGAAACAACTTATTCACATGGCTCCTCTCTTCCCCCCAAATATCCCCATACCTTGTAGCAAACTAAAAGCTTGCAATATCATAGCACAATCCATGGCCGGACCCAGGAATTTGAAAAGGGGGGTGCAGGAGTTGCCAGAAGTGCCGCAGGGGAGGTTGCAGCCTTTAGTTTCCACCCCACTGTGGGGCAGACTGCACCACAGCAGAAGCTGCCACAAACATTTGGAGTCCTCAAAGCAGAATGCACACCAGCTCTCTCAGCACTTTCTCCCTTTCTGTGCAGACGTCTCCCCTCCTCTCTCACCAACCCCCCTAAGAGATGCTAGGGGGTACCTCTGGGTACAAAAAAGGGGGACCCATCTGCTGCTGCCACTGTCCTCAGCTGACCCAGGAGTGGGTGAGCCCAGGGCTGTTCTTACCCCACTCCAGCCAGGAGCTTCAGTATGTGGCAACATGGAGTGCCAGGCTTGGCTGGGGACAGCAACAGTGACAGGTGGGTCCCCGCTTCCAGTGCCTGTTCCTGGACCATGGGAGACACTCAAGGGGTGGGCAGGGAGCAGGAGTGCCTGAAAGCCTGCTGCCACTTTGTCTCCAGCTGACCCAAGGGCAGGGGAAACTTCAGGACTGCTCCTGCCTGGCTCCAGCCAGGGGATGTGGGGAGTGGCTGCACAAGATGCAGAGCCCTTGCTCCCTTCTCTTCCACTGCATTTTCCCCACTGGCCTGAGGGCTCTAGCTGAGAGGGACAGCTGAGCAGAGGGACAGGCATGGCTGGAGGTGGTCATCAGTGGGCAATCTCCCTCCTTTTCCATGCCTACCCCCCAGGTGTTTCACATAGTCCAGAAGCAGATGCTGGAAGTGGGGGGGGAATCACCCGCTAATGATGACACCAGCCTGCCCAGCTCTCCACACAATTGTTCCCTGCATCTGGAGCCTTCAGGCCAATAGGTGAAACACAGTGGAGGAGATGGGAGCAGCTGGAGCCAGGCAGAAGCAGTCCTGGGGCTTCCCCCATCCCCAGAAAAGCTGAGGAGAGTAGCAGGTGGTTCCCCACTTCCTTAACTGCTGCCATTTGGTGTCCTCTGGGGTGTCTTACTCCAGCCCTGGTCCCCAGCCATGCCTCATACACTGTTGGGGACCCAGGCATCTGGGACCATGGGGAAATGGAGCCTTTGGCATGAGACCTTCACAGTGGAAGGTGGTTGCAGCCCCACCACAGCACCCTCCCTGGATCTACCCCTGGCACAGTCTATATTGTTTCAGGTCCCCCACTCTGGGTACTAATGCAAGAAAATTAAGAGAACTGTCAGGATTCCCTCCCCAAGGCAGCCTCTAGGGTCCTGCCTTTCTGCTCTCTCCCTATTGTTACTGCAACATTTCCATTTTCTGCATCTGTAGGGATATAGCCCCCCCGTTCATTACTAATGAATGTCCTTGCATAGATCAGCATGACTAGACACTCTTGATCTCTTCCGTTACCAAGTTAAACCTCATTGTATAGTTGTATCTATAAGCCCCATTTCCACTGCCTCTCATTTACCCTGAAGTAAACCTCCCTCACTGTCACATACTTGCTCTTTGCTCATTACAAATTATTCTACCTTGTTTCACAGCAGCCGACTCATTTGGGCATTATTGTGCCATACAAACATAGATAGCTCCTGCCCTGAACAGTTTACAATCTAAACAGCCCAGGCAGGTAAAGGCTTTAAAAAAAGAAGTGCCCTTATTCTCATTTTACAGATGGGGAAATGTAACAGGCAGCCAGAGGCTCCAGTTAGTTTAAGGGGATATTGCAGCTGGCTAAACTTTCAGGTGGCACCAACAGCTGAACAAGGGCAGCTGTGGTGAAGTAAACAGGCAGTATCAGCCAGAATGGTTGCTACTCCTAGGGGGAGTGACTATCCCAGGAGTTAGGTACAAAGCAGACGATTACACAGAAGGAACAACTGCAGGCAGCTGAGTTTAGCTGTCAGGCCTAAAAGAAAACCCTGTGGGTGGCTGGACAGCCACCTGACAAGAAGGGATGGGGTTTAAGAAGCACAAAAGGCTAGTGCCCCAAAACAGTTAGGCAGTTTGGCTCTGCAGAGAGCTGGGAAAGAAGTTCTTAAGTAGGATAGCTGCTTAGGAGAGGGACTGATCAGGACCCAAGAAGTCCCTGAAAGCTGCAAATAAAAAGAAAGGGAGACTTAGGGCTTGCAGGAGGGTTAAGACCCAGTGTGGGGACAGCTTTGTTATATAGCCAGTGGGCTTGTGTTTATGTTCTTACTAAGAATGGGTTGACTGGTGTGGCTCTAAGCAGCGAAGAGGAGGCCATGGAGGGGTGCCTGGTGGGCACTCAGTAGCAGGAAGCCAAGCCTAGGGTGTCAGGAACCCAGAGCACTGTGGTCTGCAGTAGGCTGAGGCTCAGAGGGCTGAGATCAGTGGGAGCAGAGCCTGGGGGCAAGGGCCCAGAAAGCTGAGGGCTGCAGCTACCATGCAAGGGCCAGGGACCCATAGAATGGAGGGATGAGGCTTAAGCAGGCTTAAGCTAAAAGGACCAAAGCCTGGAGAGGGATAAGAACTAGGGCCCCGGAGAAAAGAGAGCCTTGCCAGGGCCAGGGGCTGGCACACTAGCAGAAGCAGCCTGACCTGGGGACAGAGCCCCAGAAAACTGAGGGCTGGGGTAGGGTTATAGCAGTCATTCCATGGCCAGAGTCCCAGAGAAGAAAGCTACGGCTTCAGTAGGGAGGCCAAAGTTGAGTAGGCTTGAATCAAGGGGGTGGGGGGTAAAGCCTGGAAGGGACTAGGGCTGGGGGCCTGGGGAGAAGAGAGCCTTGCTGGGGCCAGGGGCCCAGCAGCATAAATGGATTTGTTGATTAAAAGATGGGGCCACTAGGGCCAGTGGGCAATATCAACCAACATCTGAGAGGCATGGTTGTGGCTGTAGGGGGGAAGGAGACCAAGAATAGCCCTTAAGGCAATGGGTGCCCAGGGCCTAGATGGGGCCAAAAGGGCCCCACTTCCTGCTTGAGGGGCAAGACTGGGATCAGTGGGGTCCAGGAGGGACCTGCCAGCCAAAGAATAGATGAGGGCTCACTCTGGGACCTTGGGGCAGCCTCCCTTTTTACAATCAATTAATTCCATCAAGGCACAGCAGACAAGAGGAAGGGGAGGGTACCCAGGAGGCTGGACTGGGCCAGGAGCCTCATGACCACCAGGGGGTGTCACAGCTATCCCTGGGACCCAGTCCTGTCACAGGGTCCAAAGTGGAGAGAGAAAGCAAAGTGACGTGCCCAAAGATGCAAAGGTGATACGTTGGATAGACAAGCGCTGACTCAAACCCACATCTCAAGCCCCTTCCACTTCCATAACCCCATCTGTTGCCTTCTAGAGCAACATTTCTCAACCTGTGAGTCACAAGAATATATTAAAGGGTCGCAAACTAACTTTAAAAATGGATTTTCCTTTAAAAAAGAAAAACATGGGAAACTCTGGCTTTTTCCTTGGAAACTGTGGGTGCTCCAGCCTACAAGGGGCTGCTTGGCCCCCCCCATGCCCCACACACCCACCCCTTGCCCCACATACTGTAAGGCTGGGGGAGGGGGGCAGTGGATCAGGAGTGAGGGGCACTGGGTTGAGACTGGTCATCAATGTTTACAAATGGGTTTTGGTACAAAAAAAGGTTGAGAACTACTGCTCTAGAGTACCTTTTGAAACAGAACACCGAAGACCTGCAGACTTGCCACTCTCCAGCTTTCCCATTATCGTTACCCATTTTGCCCACACTTGTGGATTTGCATGAGAGTTAATAATAATAAAATTCTCATCCAAACACTTTCTAATCTGCAAGAATCTATGTATGGGGGAGGAGGCATTATTTTTGTTTTGTGAATTTATGTCCATTCTTATATTGATTCAGGGTATGAATTTCATACCACAAGCCTTAATTTTAATTCCCAAGGAGAATATGTACACCAAATCTTAGCCCTATAAATTTCATGTTTCGCACTAACTTGTGTGACAGGTTTCACATTGCTTGAGTATAATGGGCCATCATCTTCTCCAGGGGATAAATCCGGCCCAGCAGTCTGTGTTTTAGTGCCTCAGGCCTCTTGGGGAGGATTATATTGTCTGTGTGTTTTAATGGTGGCTGGTACCTCTGATCAACTGCAGAAGCTCTAATTCCCACATAAATGGGTATTTAATAGATTTTTCAAATCACAGGTTACTGACCTAACAGATCTTAATGGCTTAGAAGCCATTTGTGTCTGGCATGCGAATGAGCCAAACAGACATTTTTTTTTAATGCATACTGCAATGGGCAATAAAATCTTTTAAAATATCAGGCGCCTGGATGACAAGGAGTTCCCAAAATGTTGCGTATTTGGCCTTTATGCTATAACTTCACATGCCTATCTAGATGAAATGGGAATATCACCATTCAGTGAGCAGTCCTGCCCTTTGCCTGTTAGTTGTGATGGGCATGGTTTGAGAAAAATGGCAATGTGTCTGGGGTTTATGACTTAGATCAGTTGGTGACATGCAGCCAGATCTCAAAAGAGCTCAGAAGTCAACAGCAATTGCTGTGCTCAATGGGCACATGAGTATTCAGTTATTCGTGGATCAGCCACTGTTCTCAATGAAAACTTGTTAAGAACATCTCTCTGGAAAAGCCCTTTGTGATTTTAAGCCTTTCTGAAAAGGTTGTTCCTATTGAGTTTAAACTCAAGCTCCAGACAGCCAGTCAACATGAATCTTACACAAAAAACACAGGCAGGAATCTAGAATAAAGCCCGGGAACAGGTAGCAAAAAATAAAACAGGACTGAACTATTCAGGAACATTTTATTTTTCAAACTAAAAAATCACCACAGGTATGAAAGCCTAGAAATTCCCTGGCCTGCAAGGTAGTAGGAGATGGCAAGGATCGGGGCAATTATCATGGTTTATTGGTGGTGTGTGTCAGGGGTGGAGTGGTGGGGATTGTTTGCATGCAGATTCTCCTCCTATTGCTGCTTGCACAGGGCTGTCGGTGGGTAAACTACTAGAATCTCTTTACGATGCATTGTGTTTGTAAGAGTTTATAAGAGTGCCCAGAATGTGGAGATGTTCAAGACTTGATATTAGGACTGTGTGAAGCTTCGGGTGATTTGGAGGAGATTTGGCCCAATTCAGTACCTGAATCTCCAAATCCGAATCAAATTAGGGGACCAATAAAAAAGTCCGAATTGATTTGAAGCTCTCTGAATCTTCGGAAAAGATTCGGCAAGCTTCAATGATTCGGACAGTCCCTGCCTGCTGCAGCAGGGAGATGGGCCCAGACTTGGAGCTCGTAAGTAGGGGGCTGGGGGAGCAGACCATGCAGCAGCTGCCCCATAGCATGGGTGCAGCACAGCTCAGCAAGGTGCCGTGTGCTGTCTGGGAGCTGGGGCCACTTGGGCTGAGTGCTGCTGGGCCCTGGCTGACACATGGAGCCACCCCAACTCCCAGACAGTGCGTGGCACCGTGCCAAGCTGCACTGCACCTGTGCCATGGTGCAGCTGCTGCACAGGTGCCTGGTGAGGGGGGCGATCCCCGCTGCCCCCCCATTGCCCTGCACTGTGTGGGGAGGCTTTGCCATGAGCTCTCAGAGGCCCAATTGCCACTGCCAGATCCGGTGAATGCGGGGCTTTTTTTTAATCGCCGCTCCTGAAGCTGGTGAGTATGGTTTTTTTTTTTTTTTTTTTTTTTTTTTTAAGTGCTGGGAGCCTGGGCCAGGTGGGGCAGCCATGGGGGATTCTCCCTTGGCTGCCCCAGCTGTGCCTGTCTCT
>NW_005842614.1:719-1277 GCF_000455745.1 Alligator sinensis | reverse complement strand
GGCCGTGTCTTGCTGTCACTTGCCCCCTTCTGCCTGGAGTGAGCTGCGCCTGCATCCCGCCCCCCTGCCCCAGCTGGGCAAGTGGCAGTAGGGCAGAGCCCCTGCTCACAGCGCTGTTGCACCGGCATACTGCACCCTCTCACCCCCCTCTCTGAGTAACATGCCCCCCCTGCCCTGGCTGGGCAGCTTATCCCAGCCCCAGCCCCAATCCCTTCCACACCCCCCCTTCCCTCCCCACTCCCCCAACCCCAACAGACTTACCAGCTGGAGGCAGCTGTCAGCTGTCTGTTTAGTCTATGGCTGAATCTCCAAATTAGTCGAATCTTTTCCAAGCTTTTCCGAATCAATTCTGATGCTTTGAATTAATTCAGAGCTTTTACTTTGTTTCCCAACTCGATTTGGACTCAGAGATTCGGTCCCCAAATCAGGCCGAATCTCCTCCGAATTGAATCAGCTACTGAAGCTTTGCACAGCCCAGCTGCTCAACCCTTCTGGGTATTAGGAGTATACATGGTAGGCATGTTGGGCCGTGACAAGAAGACACTACAAAAACATAAA
>NW_005842614.1:0-654 GCF_000455745.1 Alligator sinensis | reverse complement strand
AGTTTTTTGTATGTCTGTTTATCAGAGACCAACATGGCTACCAAGTACACTCCTGAAACATGGAAGGTGATAAATTTTAGCTGATTTTGGATTTAAGATTTCATTGCAGAACAACAAGAAAAAATTTTTTTTTACCTCCCTGCCTGCCATCTGACACCTCCAGGGAAGGAATTCTGCCGGATGGTGTCAGATGGTCTACACATCAAAGAGCTACTCAGCACAGCTCACACAGACACTCTCATGGACCTAGAGGGAGACAGCCTTCCATCTTCAGCTCCTTTTGTGCAAAAATGAAGTTTATTTCTTACCTATGGGGACTTTTTATCTTATACCATCTATACTTTTCCCAGAGCCCGATGAAGGGACTTTGATCCCAAAAGCTTGCAGAAAAGGACAGTTTTCTTGCAATTTCCCAGTTGGTCTAATAAAAGGTATCTTTTTGGAACCAAGAGTTCTAGTTTTTTGTATGTCTTCTGGGTATTAGGCATTTATTTAGCTGCTAAGTATGGATTCTGGAGTTTAACTCTGGGTGTTTGGTTTTGAAAAACTGGGTCCCAATTTTTAGGCAAAGATAGGCCCAGACCATAAGTTTGATTCTTGCCCCTCACAACCTCCACATCCCGGGGGGTGCTAGGGAAACAAGGTCTCCCCCAA
>NW_005842613.1:981168-991850 GCF_000455745.1 Alligator sinensis | reverse complement strand
GGAACCAACTTCCCAGGCAAGTGGTCCTTGCCCCTGCCTTGGACAAATTCAGGAGGAGGTTGGATGATCACCTGTCTGGGGTCTTGTGAACCCAGCATTCATTCCTGCCTGTGGCAGGGGGTCAGGCTAGATGATCCCTCCTGACCCTAGCTACTTTGAAACTATGAAACAGCAAAGGAGAATGTGAATGTTTGAACCAACATGATCCAAACTGCAGAGTTCAGAGCCCCGGCATGGGAGGAAAGCTGGGGAGCAAAGTTACTGACTACAGGAGGGGGTGAGTTGAAGAGAATGGTGATGATTTCAAGAATGCAAAATATTTAAAAAATGAAGTGGATAGGAAATGGCTTGAACCAAAAATAATCCTGGTATGAAAGATCCAAGAAAAATGGCTGTGATTGTTTGGCCCCCTGTTGAAAATGGACCCTGAAAGGGTATCAAACATGGTGCTACAGACAAGAGTGCTAGGAATGAAAACTAGAGGAAGACCAAGGACATGATGTAGAGGCATGGTGAGGAATGACAGAGAGAAAAAAAGGTTGAAAGCTGAACAGAGCTGGAAAGCTGACACAAGACAAAAAGCAGTCGAACAATTTCCTTCACACACATTGCTGCTCTTGAGGTGATGGGTGAGAATCAAAGATCAGATCAGAAACCAGCCAATGCGATTCGATGTGTTGAGAAATGGCTGCTCAAATACATGTTCTGACATCCAGAGATTATCTCGGAGGAGCAATTCTGCGAAAATGTACAGTAAGATGACACATCCTTAGAAATACTGTGCTGCCTCCTCTTCTCCTTCCTCCTGAGCATATTTCAGGGAGACCTTGTACCTTAATCTTGAAACTGGCTTGAGTGTAAATGGCAGTTTCTCCTTGACATGTATACACGCAACACCCATTCATCAGGTTTTCCTTCTATGCTGACATGAAAAGCAGGGTATTTATCTGCATGCAAAACACAGATGAATGAGGAGACCAAAAAAGGCAGTGCTACTAGGGCCCACGGTTTGCAGGCTAGCTGGTGTTGTTCTTAAATGCCCAGCTGCTTGACTTCAGAGATTGCAGGAGACTCTTGGCTTTTATTAAAAACTGTTAAAGAGCTCAGACAGTGCTAGGGCACTGCTTGTGATCTAGCCACTATACGTCTGTCCTGATGCTCAGGCTTCACCTTTCCTGGATGAAACAGAATGTTTAGACCAAACCAAGCATGTACACCCAGCCTCTGGCTCCTCCCCGACGGGGGGACGGGGGAGAGGGGGTCGCTATGTCTTTTCCTTCCAGACACAGGGCTCAGGTCCCAGGAGAGGAGGTGTGCCTGGCTTCTCTTCCCTGCCTTCCCTGGAGGAGATTGGGAGGCCAACATAGAGGACATTCCGGTTTTCCGATACTCTGTCCTCTACTGATATGAAACCCAGTGCCTTTATGTCCTCTATTTTTTGTTCCAGGTTTTGTATCAATAGAAGACAGCCAGATTGTCCACTATGATGGCCACCCTAGGAGGAGAACTACTCTTCTCCTCCAGAAAATGCAGGGAGGGGAAGCCAGGTGTCGTGAATCAGAGCAGCCGCCGGCAGCTTGTCTGACTCACACACCGGAGTGTTTAGATTTAGAGCTCGGCAGGCGGGCAATTGATGGATGGAGTGGAATTAACCAGGCACAGACACGTGTAGGTTACAGGAGTTTGTTTACTTACGTCGCCTAGATAGTGATGGACGACGCAGGCGAGCCTTTGTTCCATTACAGCTTCGGTTACAGAGTTGAGTATACGCATATAACTTTGGTTACAGAGTCAAGTACACGCACACAGTCAGGTTACAACGGGATAATGACGGACATGGCGCCGGAACGAACGGTCAAGCTTGCAAGACTTTCTACGTCAATATTTTACGCTGACGGGGTGATTGATTGGGAATTGATCAATTTCCCAATTCTCTGGTGACAAGCACAGGTGTTTCCTGTGAGATCCCCAGAGCTCTCCAACTTGGGCGGAAACCGTTAAACTATTTATAGGCAGAGGTGTTTGACATAGACATCCAATGACGGGCCGTTATGTGGAATCTTTAATTTTTGGCAGGTGGCAGCTCTTTGTCTCCTCAAGTTACAAGGTAGTGGGTTAGGTTTCTCTACCTGTTACGTGCGTGCTACGTGTGAGGAGGTTATGCTTATTTTTGGACCAATTATATATAGTTTCCCCTAGCATTTTATTTCAGCTGACCAATTATCTATAGTACTCTGGCCGCGTTTTGTTTCAAGGAATTTTTGGCAGGGATGTCTTTTAACCCTTAATCGTCAAAATGAGGATGATTTGAATGGTATCTCTTGCTCAGTGGCATGGGCACAATTTAATTGGGTTGTGACACCAGGCACACCCCCTCTCCTAGGACCCCAGTCCTGTGTTAGACAACTAAGGACCTTTCTTTAAATTAATTCCTTCGCCACCCTCCTGGCTTCTTCCTATCTTCCTTATTTATCAGCATCTCTCATTGCAGTTTTTCTTCATCTCCCAGCTCCCACCTTCTAAACCCACAACTCTGTTCTAACCAGGCCTTTATACCACCTGCTTCCAATTAGCTCTTTAGTTATGGATGGGGAGGTCATCCTCCAATCCCTTCATCCTCTGATCCTATGGTCCCTTCTGGGCTGCTGTTGTATGGGATCTAAATGCCCTATCACAAAGGTGCTTGTAAATACAGGGATGGGACAGTTTCTAATCTGATCTCAGACTGAATTTGTGAACTACTCCTTTGAAACACTTTCTCTCCTGGGCTCTCCCCCGGAAGAATTAGGACCCAGCTTGTGAGCAATCAACTGAATTCCTATCGCTTTTGTACAACATCATAGAGTCCAGGCATTTCATTCTAGCAAAAAGGAGGGGGAGTTGTTGGCCTCATGAAGTAATGGGAGATACTGCTAAATGCACAAATAGTCATGTTGGCAGGACAAGTCAGGGAAGGACTTTATGGAGGTAGGGGGTGGGCAGTCTTACCTGCTACAGCATGGGCTCACCCAGAGGCATACCTGGTAGGAGGATGAGGCTCCAGCCCTGTGGGGTTGTGAGGAGGTAGTGTCCATTCATTAGCCTTGCTCCCTAACCGCTATGCAGTTAACCCTCTCACAGCCACTGCTGAGTTATATGTGGAATGACAGCATAAAAGCTTTACTTTGGTGGCTGTAAGAGGGTTAAATCCAGTAGGCATCTGCAGCAGGAGGAGTGAGGCTGAACGGGGGAGTCCTGCACTAGCTGTGTGTGGCTGGAACCACCAGTCTAGAAACAAACTGGACTTTCCTCATTTAAGATGCAGATTCCAGTTATTAACCACTAATTTTCAGGGGAAAGATGTGGCCTGCAGATAAACTCGGTAATCCATATTGGAGTTGCACGGGCTCTTCCAGTTGGAATCAGGAGAAACAATACTAAAGTTCCTTGACCTTCTTACTTGGGGAGACTTGATGAGAGGTTACAGCAAGGGATTCTGGAGGCAGGAATCCTGGTGTGTGTCTACACATTCAATGAATGCGCTTTAGGTAATGTGCATTCAATTGAGTGCCTCCATTGTGAGGTACTAGAAAAAGAGCATTAGCCTATTTTAATGTGCATTAGCTAAAGAGCATGGTTTTTTTGGTGATGCATTAATGTGCATTAAAATAGGCTAATGTGCATTAAAGTGCACATGTAGACACACCCCTGGGTTCTTGCCTGATTCAGGTTGCAGACTTACCTGATTATCTAATTGGTTATTGTTAGTTAGTAAAGTACATGAGATTCCCATTGATTCTTGTGCCCTTTTTCTCCACAGTTTCACAATGACACCTACATGGATTTCCACCTGACCTATATCCCCACTTTCCCTCCAAAATAGTGCATCCCTTGACACCAGTTTGGACCAAAGGGTGCTCAATTCCTCCAATACATACACACTGTCCATCCCAGTGTTTGGCACAGCCTATACCATGGAGTGATGGGCTGTGCTGATATCACCATAGCCACCCTGCCAGAGAGAAGGAAGGGAGGAGTGAGCCAGTACAAGAGTGTTTAAGTGCTTAGTCATGGGCATGCCATCCTGGAAGGGAGTCTGGTGGGATGAATGCTGCACTATGCCAAAGAATAGATCATGAGAGTCAGTGATGGGGAGAAGAGGTTGAGAGCAGGAAATATCATTTGTACCAAGAGGATGAAGGGAGAACATGGGTGAGGAGCTTAGTTTTTTCAGCTGTCTGCTTTTGCTGAGCTCAAAAAGATCCATTTTTCCAGCAGAGCTAGTGACTGGGCATGTTGCTGGGGGACTAGTACAATGCGTGTTGTGACTGCCCTGCCATCCAGTCATTCCAGTTTCAACCCCAGTGGTTCAAAGACCAAGATTTGCCAAGCAATCCCAAAGGGTGCTGTCACAGCCCACTGGGGCATGTCAGTCATGTTGAAGGATGGATGTGAAGGTGAGATGATGTGAGATGAATGGGTCTAGCCTGGGTTGGTGTTCAGTGTATAGAAAAGCCTGCTTCAAAACAAGCAGTGATAGGCAAAGGTAGAGCTGAAGAGACTTTGGTTCTGCAACTGGGCACTCAGTCTAGTGACCCACTGCTCTTCTTGGCTGGTCTACCAAGCCTCCTGGAGCATATGGCCCTTCTGAGCTCATGGATGTGTTTATGTCCTGAGATGGCATCCTGCAGATGGGCCCAGAGTGTGCCCACCGGGCATCAGTGTCAGGACTGGATGTGGAAGGTCTGAAATGGGTAAGTTTGGGCAGAGAAATTGATCCCACATATACATACCCCCTGTCCCTAACTGTGCCCCCACCACAGGAAAAAAATCCCTGCCATGTGGCATGAAGAAATGAGGGTGCTGCAGTAAGCTCATCCTTGCTCTTGCTGCTGTTAAGGCCTGCACATCTACGTGCCTGTGGCATAGGAGGAGATGTAGCCACTCCCCAAGGCTGCCAGCCAGATTTTTCAACCCTGCTGTTTCATGTTCCCTTCCTCCTCACTGGTAAGGAGTCAACAATACAGAGCACCTCTTTATCTCAGCTATTCCCTCTTTTTCTTGCTGCAGCTCATAACTGGAGGCAAAATGCTTATTCTTCCTTTATTACTTTTGTAATAGGCCTGCTGTATTTTCTGCCTCATAGGAAACATTTTCCCTAAGGTCTGGATTACCACCAGTACATTATGGGAAATATTTTTCCCATTGCATTATAGCTCAGAGCTGCACATGATATACAGTCAGAGGGGAGAGCCTACTGTAGAATGTCTGATTCAAGGAGATCTCCTGTTAAAGGCCAGGTGAATGGTTAACGTGATGCAAGATGCAGTTGGTATGCAGGGCAACACTGTTAGATGCCCCATTAGTAGAGTGTCGTCTACTGACCAGCCCTGCAGAGGTTATTCATGAGATGGAACTGGGTCTAATGTGCAAATCTTTACAAAAGCAGGGCATGTAACCAGTTAGGCAGTCCAGTGGTCAGTTGTCTGCCATGTAGGAAACCCAGGTTTGTTCCCCAGCCCTGTCCTCCCATCTACATGACATCAGGAGCAGTGAATGCAAATGTTAAGCCCTCAGAAGGCAAGAAGAGAAGCCACATGGTTCTTAACAATGAAGACCCAATGTACCCAATGGTCCTTCCAGCTGGGGAGGTAGGGCTTGAAAGGAAGTCTGCTCCCTCCTTAGCCACTGGGGCCAGCTTGGGGAGAAGTACTGGGAGGAGGGGAGATCTTCAAGACATAAGAATGTACTGGGATTCCCTCTCCCCTAGTGAAGGGTTGTGGACAAGGGAGATGGAAGAATGGCAAGGACTGCAGGAAGCCAAGTGGTTTCCAGCTCCTGCACAGGTCCCCTCAGCTAGCTGCCATCTGTACTCCTTGCCTCTCAAGCCTTCCCACTATTTCCTATTCTAGATGAGGCCTGAGATGCGCAATGGAGCACATTTGTGGTGGTGTTACTTAGGAGCACCAGTATGTGCACCAGAATCCTCTCATTATGATCTATTCCCAGGCTGTTCCCGGGTGGACAGGTAGAACCCACCCTTTGAAAGCCATTTAACTATATCTCAGGTGTGAAACTGGAGAACCTTCACTGTGTGAACTTAAATCCTTCCTTTGTCTGCACAGGCAGGTGTATGAGCCTTCAGCCTCATTCAAGCCTCCAGGCCAGCTGATGGGCATCCTCCATAAACAGAGCTTTTGTAATCCATGTGCTCTGCTGAATAAGAAAATTACCATTACAACTCTTATTTGTTTGGCTAACCAAGGAGCCAGGAGCCCAGTTCCATGCGCAACTTTGTAAACTTTGGCCCAAGATCAGGGTATTTAAAGGGAAAGAGCATTAGGAAAAAACAGTAATTAAGATGCCAATAACTCATTAGAGATTCCAGGTTCTTAGTCACAGCTCAAGGACTGGTTCAAGTATGGGAGGAAAGGTGTTGAAGGAGGAGAGCAGGTCTTTTTCAAAAGGGCTGTATAGGGCAGGCCAAGGTCATCTACTTGCATGCTAAGATTGTGCAGGAGCTTTGATTGGAGAAAAGAGGATGATCTCCACAGGGGATGGAGTGAAGAGGTCAGTGATGAGGCAAAACTCAGGAAGGTTTGTAAGAAGGTGGCGAGCTGCTGGAAAAAGGGCTTTAAAAGGGCCAGCAAAAAGACTGGGACACCTCTGCCCTGGTGACAGACAAAATGTTAGACATTGTAAGAAAAAGAATAAAGCCTCCCATGTTCTCTAGTTTCTCAGCCTCCCTCTTGAAAAAGTCTGAAGTGAGGTCATTGTAATGAGAATGGTAGGTCTCATTCAGCAGCTGGAATGACCCCATGAAATACTGAATGGCTTCCATTTCTTCAGCTCAGCTTGACACTTTTTGAATTGCAGTTGGCTGTGGAGTTGAAATAAAATTCATGGGTAAGAGTCCAGTAAAGGCTTTGGCAGGTAAAGCGGTTTCCTCAAGGACAGGCTGCTGGCTGGGGAGTATGGTGAGCTGTATGGTAGTAATAACATCTCTTAGAATATTGACTGGGTTTTCAGCACTTGGTAGCATAGACCAAGAAAACTCTGGAAAAGAACCACAGTGATTACCTGTTTTTTAGAATTGAGCCCCACATCCTAATATCTCCTCACCCCCTGGCTCTTTCAGAGCTAGAAGAGAGTATTTCTAAAGCTTATTCCAGGTCTAGACCTGATTTTTTTCAATTGTTCCTTTGGCCAGACCTGCAGCTGATGATACTGGGTATAGCTCCATTGGATTAATATTAATCCCTTGCAGTGCTTTGCCAAAGAGGTCAGTATTAGTGACTTAATTGTATGGTTGGAGAAAATGATGCACAGGGAGTTGCAAATTGCAAAGCTGAAAACACAAACCACATCTTCCAGTTTAGTTTTCCATGCACTGTTCTGCTGCTGGAACTACTGGTTTACCTCCACTGAATATCCAGCACCTTTTTATCCTGGCCTGAACCAAAACCCTAGATAGGAACACTCTTCAGTGTGTTCTGCATTTGGACTCAGCTTGAGACCATTTCTGCACTTGTTGTGCTGACTCTAGTAGGAGAACTCCTGTTTCAGCGACTGTAGGCTTATGTGGTAGGAGTACAGGCCCAGAAGCTTGTGTTCTTCCATTGTGTGGGACAATCCATTTCCAACTTTACAGCCGCACCAACCTAGATTATTTGCTGAAGCTTTTTCGAATTGCAGACATTTGTCGCTTTTAACATTAGGCTTCAGTTTCCTAAGGCCTGATTCTGCCCAGCCCTACTCTGGTTTGTTTTCTGAGTATCCCGTCAGCCCTGCTTAACACCACTCTGACGCAAAGGAGTCTTAAGATGTGATTCTGCCTTTATACTACTTCTGCATTGGCATAGCTCAACTGATTAAATGGAGTCATGCTGATTTATGCTGCCCTTTGACATTTTAATACAATGCTCAGCTGAATACTACTCAACTGAAAATCATTTACTCCATATGCAAAGGGAAGAGACTTTATTGTCAGGTATAACTTTTATTAGAGGTAAGCAAGGTTTTTCGGCAGTGGGCTGGAATGACCTATTTCAGGTCAGGGTGAATCAGTGCTAGGACCCAGCTAATGCTGTAGCTTCTACCTGCTTCCACAGGCCAGATCCAGTGGCTCCATGGGCCAGATCTTGCCTGCATGCTGTAGATTGCCAACTCTTGACTTATGTTATCACTGGATATTTGTATAAACTCTCTAGCTTGCTCTTCTAAGCAGAGTCCTCTTTAATACATTGAAATGCACTCACCTTGGGCGTGCTAGCTAATAGGGCTGTGCGAAATTTCACCACCAGTTTTGTTTTGACTCTGTTTCAACCCATTTTAGGTCAAAACAGCAAAATTGAAATGGAACAGCTATGGTTGAAACAGCCTCGAAACAAAACAAGGCAAGTCGAAACATTTCGCCGTTTCAATGCTGTTTCAACGCTTTGCCCATAGGCTATAATGGGGAAGGTTGAAACAGCCTATAACTTTGTCATTTCTGGCCTGATTTGGATGGAACTTGCAGGAATGGTAGCCCATTCTGGGGGCACGAATTCTGCCAAGTTTCAAGAAGATGGGTGCAGGGAGTTCGGAGAAACTGCACCCTAAAATCTTGAAAGCAAAACTCATGTCACACGTGTGTGTTAAGCCACAGCAAGGTCAAAACTGCAGGCTTGATAGCCCCTGCTGAGGCCACGAAGCCTGCCAGCTTTCAAGGAGATAGGCACAGGGGTTTCTGGATTCTGGGGCCCTGCACCTTTAGCTGCTGACAGGCAAAACTCGTGTCATGGGTGCTTGCGCAACTATGTCTGTCTTGGGGCATGGGGAGAGTGGGGGGTAAAGGTCACAGTCTAGACACCCTAGTTGTGAAGTAGTTTTTCCTAATGTTGAGCCTGCAACAAGCCTGAAACAATCTTCCAGGAGTTTGTTACCATTACTCCTAGTTTTCCCCAAGGGTGCCCTGGTGAACAGCTGTTCACTGAGCCCTAGATGTACGCTTTTGATGTAGTGGTAAGCTGCCACCAAGTTCCCTCTCAGCCTTCTGTTTTTCAGGCTGAAGAGTCCCAGGTCCTTCCTCAGCCTTTCCTCATATGGCATGCCATGCAAGTCTCTGATCGTATGGTTAGCTCTTCTCTGGACTCTCTCAAGCTTTACCACGTCCTTGTTAAGGTGCGGAGCCCAGAACTGGATGCAGTACTCCAGCTGCGGTCTCACCAGTGCTAAGCAGAGCCGAGTAGAGCAGGAGAATCACTTCTTTGCAATGGTTTTGCTGGAGATGCATCAATTGATGCATGCCAGTGTATTGTTGGCCCTGCTGGCTACCGCATCGCACTGCCGGCTCATGTTCATACTGTGGTCAGTTATTACCCCCAGGTCTGTGGTGGCAAGTAATGGGGGATCTTCAGTCCTGCTGCCTGATGAGAGGCAGCAGTTGCACAAGCACCCATGTCATGAGTTTTGCCTGTCAGCAGGCCCCCGGACCCCCCCTGCACCCATCTCCTTAACAGCTGGCAGGCTTAGTGGCCACAGCAGGGCCTAGCAGCCAGGCCAGCAGTGGTTTCCACACACACCCCTCCCCCCCACTGCCCCAAGACAGACACAATTGCACAAGCACCCATGACATGAGTTTTGCCTGTCAGCAGCTAGAGGTGCAGGGGCCCGGAACCCAGACTCCCCTGCGCCTATCTCCTTGACAGCTGGCAGGCTTCGTGGCCTCAGTAGGGGTTACCATCCCTGCAGCTTTCACCCTGCTGTGCCTTAACACACACTGTCACTCATGTCACAAGATTTGATTGTCTGCAGCTTGAGGTGCAGTTTCCCCAAGCCCCTGCACCTATCTCCTTGAAACTTGGCAGGCTTCATGGCCTCAGCAAGAGCTACCACCCCTACTGTTTTGACCCCGCTGTGGCTTAACACATACACATGACATAATTTTTCCGTTCAGGAATTTGGGGTGCAGTTTCTCTGAACCCTCTGTACCTATCTCCTTGAAACTTAGTATACTTTGTCACCTCACCAGGGACTAGCACGCCTGCAGTTTTGACCCCACTGTGCCTTAACACGTACACGTGACATGAGTTTTGCTTTCAAGACTTTGGGGTGCAGTTTCTCTGAATCCCCTACACCTATCTTCCTGAAAATTGGCATGCTTCATGCCTGCAGAAGGGGATACCATTCCTGAAGGTTTCATCCAAATCAGGCCAGAAATGACAAATTTTTAGCCTATTTGGACCTTCCCTGTTCTATCCTCTGGGTGAAATGTTGAAACGGTTGAAACAGCAAAACGTTTCGATGGAACAGAATGGAACGGAACAGCCATTTCCACTTGAAACAAACGTCAAAATGGAACACTGTTCCGGCGAAACATCGAAACACTGGTCAAAACGAAACGCTGCTATTTCGCACAGCCCTGCTAGCTAAGTAGCTGGCATTTAAAGTCTCTGTTTGTATTACTTAATCTCAAACAATGAACTTAATACAAGTTTAAAATACGTCTCTCCACCCAGATAAAATCCTGAGCTCTGCAATGCTGCTGAAGCAATCAAATTAGCCCATTGTGGACTACAGGCTAAAAGCTGCAGGAAGTATTTGCTTGAATTGGGAAACTATTTTCCCATTTCCCATGCGTTTGTGGGTTAATGTACTCAAGTGCTGATATCTTCCACTGGGTTGCACAGTCTCCCTGTGTACCCAAACAGACAGGCAAATTC